>NC_091154.1:12223266-12378266 GCF_040958095.1 Procambarus clarkii
TTTATAAGGCTAACCCCTCACTTTGACCATTATCTAAAATCTTTGGATAAAATGAACCAATGGAACTACCTCGTCTGCCCGAAACGATGCGCGTACTAGTGGCTTTACAAGAATGTAATTACTATGCCATGAATCCTCACAATCCCAATGTACCTTCTTGTATATAAATAAATAAATAAATAAATTATCCAAACACACATATTTACAACTTTATGTACAAATTTATACACGTTAATTTTTCACAATACATGATAATCTATAGCCATCACCAGATAGTAAGTCTTTAATACTTGTCAAAAAACCAGCGTTGAATGTAATGAAAACGCCATTTTCTGGGTGAGCCCCGGAGGCTCCCTGGAGCTTATCGGGCTAATGTATGTTATGTTAGACCGGGACATTAGCTATGGAGTTCAGACCTACCAGGGACCAGCGCCAGAACCTGGCTCCTTCAGAGAGGTTTCAGGGAGCAATGACCCTGGAAAACCCCATATGGTTGGGGGTTTTCCTTATCTGCCATCGACCGGGGTTAGGCACCCAGAAAAGTAGGCGTAACAAAACAAACCCCACATGGTAAGAAACTACAACAAAAACTGAACAGAGGTAGAAAACTCCCTACAATCCCAAGGAAAACAATCAAACAATCAATTTACTGCCGCGCCAGTCGTCCGTGCAGCTCTCCCCTCCCCAGGAGGGGGAGGGGGGGCCCCGAACCTCACCACGCCAGCTGCCTTCAGTTTGGAAACTAGGCAACCAACGCGAAAAATCCTGCCAACCGGATGGGAGGGAGGGTAGCCAGGGAGCCTCCTGAGCTCACCCAGAAAATGGCGTTTCATTATATTCAATGCTGGTTTTCTGTGGGGGAGCCCCTACGGCTCCCTGGAGCTACATACCCAAAGAGAAGGAAAAAAGGGAACTTACCCGGGAGGCAGCTGCCACAAACTCCTCAACGCGAAGTCGAGACAACTGGCTGCAACCTGCGACCCAAAGCAACACAAGAACGCCGAGGAGCAGGGACGTTCACCAAATAACGGGCAGCCAGGACCCTGTTCGACTTCCAAAATCCACGCGCTCGAATATGTGCCCAAGACATATTACCAAACAAGGCAGCCAAAGCCGCAAAGGTCCTAACGTCATAGGCGCGAGGATAGACCGCAGTCTGGCTAGACTTAATAACCCTGCGGACAACCTGGGAGACCCGAGCCTAGAACAGGGAACGAGGGAAACCGGATCAACCCAAAGCACATCCCCAGTCACCCCGGCTGAAGCGCGCAGGTAACGGGGAAGTGCTGCAACTGGACACAACACACGATGCACCCCCGGCCGAACCAACCAAGCATCAATGACCCACGGGCCCCTCCGGAAAGCAGCCGTCTCGTTCTTCACCAGAAAAGATGGAGAAGGTTGCAAACAGACAAACCTACCCCCAGGACCAAAAGAGCAGAAACCCCTGTGCCGGAGGAGAGTATGAAGCTCCCCTACCCGGCCCCCAGAGGCTAATGCCAACAAAAGCAAAGCCTTGGAAAAACAATCAGGAACCGAAGGGGCCACCTCAAACCGAGGAGAGGAAAGATAGGAGAGGACCCTGTCCAAGGACCAGGACGGCTCAGGAGGCGCATGAGCAGGCCGGAGGTGAAACATAGCACGGGAAAGCTTACGAAACGGGGCGGATGTAACGTCCACCCCGAAAACTAGCTTGAGCGGCTCTGCCAGTGCCGCACGATACGAGGCGACAGTATTGGGCATCAAATGACGGTCCTGAAAAGCCAAGAAAGAAAGGACAAAACAACCCAATCCGAAAGAAAAGACAACCTACGAAGAGCCAGAAAATGGCGAAAAGAATGCCAGGAAACTTCATACTGTCGCCGAGACGAAGCTCTCAGGTGGGACACCATCAACGAAGCCACCTGATCACCATAGAAATGGTGATACACCCGCGTCAAAAAGACCAGACGCGAAGAGCAGAGGATAAGGTCGAACCAGCCCCGTACCGGATCGGACCGACCTGCTGAAAGAGGCGGAGCCACGGGAAACGTCCCGGGTTTGGGCACCGAGCCAAAAGCACCGGAAACCAAGGCTGGGCCGGCTACCAAAGGGCCAGGAGGACTACTCTCCCTGGGAATGTCTCCATCCAAACCAGAACCCGAAGCAACAGCTGGACTGGAGGAAAGAGGTACAGGTAACCCCACCTCGACCAGTCCTGCGAAGGGCATCCACCGTGAACGCTTCGCGAAGGGGAAGGGCGTCACATATATTGGGAGACACCGAGACCACGCCGACGCGAAGAGGTCCACATCTGGGAGACCGTACGTCTGGCAGATCCAACGAAATGAGTCGTCGTCGACCATCTACTCCGTGGACAGGGGAAGGAAGCGAGACAGACCATTCGCCGAGAACGTTGGACACTCCCCGGACGTGAACCGCACGGAGAGCCAAACCCCGAGAATCCAGCAAATGAACCACTCGAAGGGACCAACCCCAAAAAGCCAAAGACCGAAGAGAACCCCCGCGGTTCAGGCAATGAACCACTGGAGAACAGTCCGAATGGAGGCGAATGGTCGATCCCCGAGCGACCTGAATCCTCCGAAGCGCGAACCAGACAGCCGAGAACTCCCGAACCGTGCTGTGAGCCCGATGGAAGGACGGATCCCACCGTCCCTGGCCTGCCTGGTGAGCACTGGTCACAAAGCCCCAGCCGAGAGACGACGCGTCTGTGAACACATCGAGCGAGGGACTCGGGAAGGTGCCAAGGCACCGAACCCCGAAAAGTCTGAAGAGGAAGCCGGTGACGCAGTAACCAACATAAGACTCCCAGAGGATGAACCCAACGATCGCGAGAGATGCGGAAAAGGACGTCCCGAAGGAACCAAAACAGACGCCGAAGCCAAACCCGACCCGGCAGGTAGACTTGCACGGCGAAGTTCAGACTCCCGCACAACCACTCGAGCAACCGCCGAGTGACTCGGGACCCCCCTCAGAAACAGCTGACAGCGGTCCCGCAGCCGCCGCAACACCTCTGGAGGGAGAGACAAGGAAGCGGTCCGAGAATCCCAAACAAGACCCAGCCTGGTCCGAACCTGGGACTGAACTAGATGGGACTTCCTCCAGTTCACCAGGAACCCGAACCTGGCAAGCTGGGAAAGAACCATATCCCTGGCGAGCAGACAAGCTGACCGACTTGGAGCTCACACCAGCCAGTCGTCGAGGTAGGCCAAAACCCGAATCCCTAGAAGACGCAGACGGGTCACCACAACCCGGGTCAGACGCGTGAAAACGCAAGGTGCCAGATTCAAGCCAAAAGGTAGGTATCGAAAACGGTAAGCGTGATGCCCCACCACGAAACCTAACCAGTCCCTGAACCCCGGATGAATAGGAACGTGCCAATACGCGTCCTTGAGGTCCAGGGACACCATCCAGGCACCTGGCTCCAACAGAAGCCGGACCTGAGACAGAGTAATCATCCGAAAGGAGGGGCAAAGAATCCAGGGGTTCAGACTGGGACAAGTCCAGAATGAACCTCAGATCCGCACAGTCCCGTTTCAGCACTGGAAACAGACGGGAAACCCACCTGAGAGACTGTAGTGGTTTCGACCACGCCCAAGCGCACCCACTCCAAGACGACTTGACGAAGCGCAGGAGAAGAAACCTGCCCTGTTAGCCCCGAACCCCCCAAAGGGGGACGAGTCGTTCAACACCACCGCAGGCCGGATGACACGACCGAAAAGGCCCACAAATCGTGGGACCAAGCGTGGGCAAACAAAGCAAGCCTCCCCCCCCATCACCCAGTCAACGGGGCGATGGGGGGGAGGCTCCCACATCCTCCTCAAGCTAAGCAGAAGACAGCTCGAGAAGGGAAAAGAAACGCAAGACCGAAGCCAAATGCCCACGGGAGCGCAACTCCTCCGCAACCAACGAAGCCGAAAGCTGAGGAACCTGCACGTGAAGCTGGAAAAGGCCAACATCCCGAGAAAGCACGGGAGCGAATAAGCATGCATTAAGGTGCTCAAACTCGCCCCCTCCCCCCCCAGGTAAACCTGCATAAAAGTAGCAGCTTCCCGCCAATCAAGCGTGCGGGTCTGACAGAACCCATGCCACGCCCCCAACGAAAAGAAAGGGCAGTCTGCCAGCCAGGAAGACTCCGGAACCTCCAAACGCACCCAAAAACGGGAAGAAGAATCGAACTCAAACGAGGACGGATCCATTGGGGAGGCATAACCCGGGTCTTGCAAGAGGTATGCAGCAAGAGCTTCCCGAGCCACCTTCAGCGGAGATACGGGAAGTAGCAAACCCCTGGAAAGACGGAGCCGAGGTACCCAAAGGCGCCCGGAACCGAACCCGGGGAGGAGCCGAACCCAAATCACACTCATACAGGGAAGGGGGGTAAGAAAACCCCTCCCCCTGCAACAATAATCCCCATGGGGAAGGCAAAAGCACCCAAGCGGGGTCACAGGGGGCCTAAGGCCCCCAGGTCGACTCCTCTCCAGCCCCAGGATCCCCTATGTCAGGACCCGGGGCAGAGCCGTCCTCCAAATCCTCTACCCCTGAAGAAAAGGTAGAGTCCAAGGAAGAGGCAGACAAAAAGGGGGGTCTGCTGGCGGGACCCAGAAGCCTCGGCAGGAGGAACCGGCTCAAATGCCTCCGTCCCCGACCCGGATGGGGCAGCCCCCGAAGCAGCCCGAGTCTCACTACCAACTAAACCCTGTGCCAAGGCCGAAACCCGCTTACGTTTCGGAGCTGGACAACGGGGGGGAAGGTGCAGGAAGAACCACAGGGGAAGGACCAGGGGGGCACGGCTGGAGCCAAAGCCATAGTGACCAACGCCCCCAGGTCAGGGTCCCTAAAGCCAAAACGGGGCAGCCTCGGGGCATCCGGGTGGGAACCTAGCGCATTGCAATAACCTAAGCCTAACATGCAACGCTGATGCTGCCTGTACCCTAATAGGAACATCCTCAGAGTAAAACTGGAGCACAAGCAGAGAACATGACTCGCAAGACTCCGGGTCAAAGGTGTCATTGACCCAACAGGCAACATGACGGAGGCAAAACAGGTGACTGTCACCCTGATACAAGGGCACACAGCAACCTTCAAACCCGCACAAGGCAGGCTGGAACTCGGGAGACACATCCATGGTTCCCGAGCCCCGACAGGGGTTTCCAGGGCCTGTAGGTTAGCAACTACGGGAAGCCCAGGCAAGGTGTTACTAACCGGTTAAAAAAAAAAAACACAAGGGTAAATGATAATACTGAAAACCCCCTGGGACGTGTACAAGCACGGGGGCCTAGCAGAGGGCCACCAAAACAATACCAGGGGAAGTATGGACCCACGAGAAGTATCTGCAAGAAAAATGACAGGTTGGATAACAAGAACTTTCCACACTAGAGATGCTATACCGATGATGATACTTTTCAAAACGCTTGTGCTCTCTAGAGTGGAGTACTGCTGCACAATGACAGCCTCTTTCAAAACTGGAGAAATTGCGGACCTGGAGAGCGTGTAGAGATCCTTTACTGCTAGAATCCACTCAGTAAAACATCTAAATTACTGGGACCGACTAAAGAGCCTAAATCTGTACTCCCTTGAGCGCAGGCGGGAGAGATACATAATAATTTACACGTGGAAAATAATTGAGGGGCTGGTCCCAAACCTGCACACAGAAATAACAGCACATGAGACTAGAAGGCATGACAGGATGTGCAGAATACCCCCGTTGAAGAGCAGAGGTGCAACAGGTACTCTGAGAGAGAACTCTATCAACATCAGAGGCCCGAGACTGTTCAACACGCTTCCGCTACACATAAGGGGCATAACTGGCCGACCCCTCACAGTGTTCAAGAGAGAACTGGATAAGCACCTCCAAAGGATACCTGATCAACCAGGCTGTGACTCATACGTCAGGCTGCGAGCAGCCGTGTCTAACAGCCTGGTTGATCAGTCCAGCAACCAGGAGGCCTGGTCGACGACCGGGCCGCGGGGACACTAAGCCCCGGAAGCACCTCAAGGTAACCTCAAGGTAACGAGGCAGAACCTCCACCAGGCAAACAAAAACAAAACAAAAGAAAACCCCCGCAAAAGTACACCATCCCCAGAGGTAACAGGAACCGGTCGCCGCTTAGGTGGCAGGCCGCGCAACACCCTGACGCCCTAACTAGCACAATACCACTCCCTACCCAAGGCCAAACAAGGGCCCCAAGCCCCAGCTGGCCCCAAGGGCGAGGCAAATGCCGAGCAGCAAGAACCTCTATGGGAGCGGTTCCCGAACGCCCCAGAGAAGATAACCCTGACACGCAAGGGCGCCTAGGGAAGGAAGCCCCTAGGCGCATGCAGCCCCGGCACTGATGAAGTACTCCTGGCCACCGCACACCACACAAAAACAGCAGAGAACGCCACACGAGGCAAACACCGCCAAGGAATTTGAGGCCAGAGAAGCGTCTATCCCGGTTGACACTAGCTTGCAAACTGAAAACAGCCGGTGTGGTGAGGTCCGGCCCCCCCCCTACCCCTCCCGGGAAGGGGAGGGCTGCGCAGACGACCGGCGTGGCAGTAAATCGATTGTTTGATTGTTTTCCTTGGGATTGTAGGGAGTTTTCTACCTCTGTTCGGTTTTTGTTGTAGTTTCTTACCATGTGGGGTTTGTTTTGTTACGCTTACCTTTCTGGGTGCCTAACCCCGGTTGATGGCAGATAAGGAAAAACCCCAACCATATGGGGTTTTCCAGGGCCATTACTCTCTAAAACCTCTCTGAAGAGGCCAGGTTCTGGCGATGGTCCCTGGTAGGTCTGAACTCCATAGCTAATGTCCCGGTCTAACATAACATACATTAGCCCGATAAGCTCCAGGGAGCCATAGGGGCTCCTTACGGGGGAGCCCCTACTATCACTTCATCGGACTATTTTCACAGTCGGCCTCTACTAGCACACAACTCCTTCAGGCGCCTCCCTCAATGCTGTTCCAATACTCATACACATCTTTCTCAGGACACACTCTCAAATGCCTAATACATTGAGCCATCTCATTGTATCATGGAGTGGAGCACTACTTAGGTCGATTATGTCTCTGGAGAGCTAGTCTAAAAATTTTTATTGTCAAAGGAGAGTGGAGTGGAGTACTGCCCAAGCCCAAATTTCTCCATGCCTTCATTGTCTTGTCCAGCGATTCTGATTGGGCACCAGAATTCTTGCCACCAGACAAGCAGTGCTGGTCCCAAACACCACCCACGGTTATTGTCCTTGTTATTGTCAGCAATATTTAAATACATTGTAAAAAATAACTCACAAATTTTATGTATTTTTGGGTGTGCTGAAATACTCGCATTTGCATCTTTCCATAACACCCCCCAATTATTAGAGAGTGATTTTAGAGCACCAAAACAAATCTCTTCACCAAAATTTATCATCTTCATTCTTCGTATGTCCTTAACGTCATCTACTATGTTCCATTTCCAGTCTTTAAATTGTTATCTTGCTATATTCATAGCATATTCATAAGTCATATTCAATCTTACCTTATCATAAGAGTGCAGATGGTGTCCGATACCTACTCGTAGCATAGGGTCTCCTCCTGGTAACTGCAGAAACACAATCTGTTCTAAAATAAAAAACCAGCGTTGAATGTAATGAAACGCCATTTTCTGGGTGAGACCCGGAGGCTCCCCGGAGCTTTACCGGCTGATATGCTAATGTCAGACTTTGGCATCAGTCATGTGTATGGAGTTCTAGGGCCTACCGGGGACCACGAGCCAGAACCTGGCCCCCCCAGAGAGGCAAGGGGAGCAATGGCCTATAGAAACCCCCGTGTGGTTGGAAGCATTCTATGTCTGCCATCGACCGGGTCAAGCATCCAGAAAGGTAAGCATTCCAAAACAAACCCCTATTCTGGTGAAAATTGCTACCTAAAGCCGAACTAGTGGATAGAACTCCCCAACAGAAAACAAGGAAACTAGTATGACGTCATACGTCACCGCGCCGCTGTCTGCGCAACTCCCCCCTCCCCGGGAGGGGGAGGGGGAGCCCCAGACTTCCCACGCCGGCTATCCACCCATCAGTTCTGAGGCTGGATGTCAAAACACGCGAAAAACGCCGACCGGAGGGAGGGAGGGTTGCCGGGGAGCCTCCGGGTCTCACCCAGAAAATGGCGTTTCATTACATTCAACGCTGGTATTCTGGGGGGAGCCCCGTCGGCTCCCCGGAGCTAACTACCCACAGAGGAAGGTCAAAGGGACAGAACCGGGAGGCGGACACCACGCACCCCCCAAGGAGTCGAGACAACCGACAGCAAACGCCAACCCAAGGCGCCACAGCCCCGAAAATCCCGGGAACAACACGAGAACCATGAGCAGCAAGGCCCCTGCACGAACACCAAAAATCCATGCCCGAAAGACCGCAAGGCCACGTCGCACAGACGGCAGCGAGAGCCACAAGGCATGAGGGAAGAACACAGGCAGCTTAGCCGCAAGAACACCGCTGACCACCTGGGACACTATCACCCGCGAACCGGGAAGAACAGAACCGGATCAACGCAAAACGCGCTCCGGACCCAAACGCCGTGGCACGCAAACAACAGCGGAGGGCCAAAACTGAACACAAAAACGACACACCCCAGGCCCGACCAACGAAGCACCCACAAACCCTGGACCCCTCCAGAATGCAGCAGCCCCACCCCGCGCCAGAAAAGATGGAGACTGCTGCCACCAAACAACCAAAACGCTAAAACCGAAGGAGCAAGAAAACTCAGCGACTCGACCCCCAGAGGCAAAGGCCCAAAGGAAGAGCCGACGAAAAAACACACCGGAACCGAAGGGGCACTACCAATCGAGGAGAAGACAGAGCACGCTGACCAGAGACCAGGATGGTGCAAGCGGTGCACGAACAGGCCGGAGGTGAAACGACACACAAGACAGCTGACTAACGGTGCAGAAGCAACACCAAGACCGAAAGCAAGCTGAAGCGGCTCCGCCCGCGCCGCACGAAAGGAGGCGACAGTATGTGGCAAGACGACGGCCCCCAACCCCCACCAGAAAACCAAGCCGAGAGTAAACCAAGCTAACAAGAGTAACCACCTAAGAAGGGACAGGAAAAGGAAGGACCGCCAAAATACCCCATACTGCCGCCTAGAGAAGCACGCAGGTGGGACACCTACCACGAAGCCACCCGACCACCAACCGGAGGCGAGACCGCGAGGCAGAACATAAGCAGCCCCGACAAGGCCCCTCCAAGCCCAGGAAAAAGGCGGAGCTGCGGGAAGATCTCGGGCGCGACCACCGAAACCCAGGCGGAACAAGGAGATGGAGCGTCTGCCGAACAGAAAAACTCTTCAAAGCATGCAAGCCCGCCAGGAGTTCAGAAACGACGGGTCCGACGCGAGACATCGCAAGACCCCAAAAAAAACCCAACCGGCAGGGCAAGCTAGGAAACCAAAGAAAGCGGAAGGGTCGCTGCCAGAACAGTACCCGAACCAAGGGGTACGAACAAATGCAATAGACCGAGACAAAGAAGCACATCACAGGACACAGGCTGACCAACGCCTAAGAACACACGCAGAACATCCCTGCTGCAGAGGAGGCAGGAAGAAAGAGCAGAAGCACAAAAACCCCAGGAGAACAACCAGGGGTGGACAATCAGGCAGGGACAGAAAAACCCCCACGCAATCCCCAGGCACAAAACGGCAGCAAAGTGCCACTCTACAACCGGACACAGGAACAAGGACACGCCACCGTGAAACACGGTACCAATGCACACGTGCAGCAGCAGCAACAGGCACCACTGCAACATGCAACATGTAAATAGCAACTCCCTTCTGCAAAGGCAGAGAACGGAGCAGGCAGACCCCAGAGAGGGCCAACGGAGACACGACAAAAAACCCTGCAGGCCCAGAAACCTGCACCAGGCGACCGACAGCGGAGAAACCCCGCTCGATACCTGCTGGATGAGGTACTGGGAGCTCTTTTACACCTGAAGCCCGGCCCAAGGCCAGGCTAGACCGGCCAGAGGGTGGCCCACCAGGCAGCTGCTAGGAGCAGTCCACCGGCCCACATACCCCCACAACAAGGACGGGCCGGAACTGCCATACGGAAACAGGCCAGTGCGCCCTGGAAGACCACGGACAAACCAGCAAGAAGGCTTATGCTCGCAAGTAGGTCGTGGAACAAGCACAGACCTCTGATGGTAATACAGTGTTCCCCAAATGTGCCAAGAGCACCACTGCACTCCACTGGTACTATCCCGCAAGTTCTACCAGATAAGCGGGACCCAAGAGCCAGAGCTCAAATCCTGCAAGCACAGCCAGGAGCCTTACCAGGTGAGTACAGAACCAACCCTACAACCCCCACACCTCACAACATTAAAAAGGAGGGTCCCCAGAATGACTCCAGCATGGGTTGGACATGCACATGAGGGGGACAGGAAGGGTTGAAAAAGGGACAGTCACTGGTGTGCGAACGGTCTCAGTCGTACAAAAATATACCTAAATAAAGACAGGTATATAAACAACACCGCATCCAGCGCCCGGCCAAAAGACGCCAGACCGCAGAAACTCACCTGGCGAATGGTGGCACGAACTTGACACAACTCAACCGTGCCCAGAAGAACCTGGGAGCACCGCCAGGTGAAGACGCCAGAGCCGGACCCTGCCGGACCCGCAGGAGAGCAGGGAGAGGCGAAGGAGGCGATCCACACCCATGACAGGGAAAACCGCAGTGTTCTCCCTACAACTGAGAACCAGGACACCCCCGGCGCGAAGGGGCACATACCGCAGCCAGGGAGAAGAACGAGAGGCGAAGCACTGTAGCAAAAAGGGCGCAAAACACCAGCACTGAAACACCGCCCAGACCAAAACAAACTCCACGGCGCATGCGCATAACACGCTGGCCGAACCGCACACCCTCCCTGCGGGAAGGCGCCAGCCAGGACTACTGCACGAGAAAAGTAGCCAAAAGAGGAAGCAGGAACAATAAAACCGGCCAAAGAAGCAAAGAGCCCAAAAAGGAACCCAACCGGGCGACAAGCAGCCCAACAGGGCGACAAGCAGCCCAACAGGGCGACAAGCAGCCCTACAGGGCGACAAGCAGCCCAACAGGGCGACAAGCAGGAGGAGCCGACAGACGTTCCAATAATGCGGGAAGTAGCGAAAAACCTTCCCGTACCCTCGAGAACACAGAAGCCAACACTAGTCTCGAAGGCACACGAAGGCGCAGGCGCACCCGAGAACAGAAGTCACGCAGAACCCCATCGAACGGGGAAACATGACGAAAACACCGTCCCAAAAAGGGGTGGGAGGAAACATCCACCCACAGGACGGAACCAACCGACTCAAAGGCCAAGGAACCGAGCCCGGGGAGAGGCTGACGCCCAACAGCACGTACGGCGAGTGGGGAGGAAAAACCCCACTCCGCGTAACCACAAGCCCCGCCTAGAGGGGGACAAAAAACCTCACGGGGTCCAACGGGGCCAAGGCCCCCAAGTCAGCCCCTTCCCAGCCCCGGGAACCTACACGACAGGCCCCGGGGCCGAGCCGTTCCCCCAAAGCCCCGGCCGTACCAGAAAACCGGGGCAGCCGTGAAAACACTAATGAAGGGAGCCCACTGGCAGACTCGTACAACACGGCTGGAGGAACAGGCTCAAATGCCCCCGTCACTACCCCGGAAGGGGAATTCCCCGAGACTGCCCGAGTCTCAACACCATCAAAAACCCCGCCCCAAACCTACAGACGGTAAGGAACCGGATGCAGGCAGGAAGGGTGATCCAGGGGAAAGACAAGGGGGCGTGGATGGAACCGAAGCAACCAACACCCCCAAGTCCCAAAACGAACTACAACGGGGCAGCCCCGGGGCTCCCGGGGAGGAAACCACGAGAACGTTGCTACCACCAAGGCTCAAGTGCAACGCCCCTGCTGCCCGCACCCGCTTTGTTAGCACAACTGGGTAACCGAGCCACAACGAGCAACCAAACTCGCAGGACTCCGGGTCGAAGGTGTCACCGACCCCACAGGCAGCAGACGGAGGCAAAACAGAGAGTCACCCAGAGACAAAGGGTGAGAGCAACCCTCAAACTCGCTGGAAGCGAGGGGGGGGCTCTGGGGTCACATCCATCGGACCCGCGCGCCCCCAGAGGTTTCCCAGGGTCCCGAGCGTTTACTATAAGAGGACTCGCGCTCAGGTAATCCCAGGCAGGGTACTGCTAACCGGCACCCAAAGCTACCAAACAACTTTCTAAGAGCTGAACCCCCGAGACGTGTACACTCACGGGGACCTAGCAGGGGTACCACCAGAAAATACTCAGAACACAAGGGACACAAGGGGCAAGAACGAAGGCAGACCCCCCGACCAGGTAGATAAACAAAAAGAAAAAGAAAACTCCACAAGAGGACAGCGTACCCAAGAGGAACAGAGCCGGCCGCTATGATTGGTAAAGACAAGCTGCACAGTACCCTGCACCCCACCAGTGCAAAAACTGCCCCTTACTCTAAGGCGAACAAGGGAGACAGAACACCCGAGTACACAAAGACGTATGACATCATACTATTTTCCTTGTTTTCTGTTGAAGAGTTCTATCCACTAGTTCGGCTTTAGGTAGCAATTTTCACCAGAATAGGGGTTTGTTTTGGAATGCTTACCTTTCTGGATGCTTGACCCAGTCGATGGCAGACATAGAATGCTTCCAACCACACGGGGGTTTCTATAGGCCATTGCTCCCCTTGCCTCTCTGGGGGGGCCAGGTTCTGGCTCGTGGTCCCCGGTAGGCCCTAGAACTCCATACATATGACTGATGCCAAAGTCTGACATTAGCATATCAGCCGGTAAAGCTCCGGGGAGCCAACGGGGCTCCCCCCAGAAATAGACAATTGAATAATTATCCACTTAAAGTAGCCATAAGACATTACTTCTCCATGGGTTGCCTCATGTAGAATTATGTCTACGTATGTTGCAGTCTAATTTTCTACTTCACATATACACCATCACTTCACTATCCTTAATTGTCTTTTGCATGATGTTTACATCAACTACTCACTCTTTTCCCGCGATATTTTTTCTTTTCTAACTAAGCGATAAAGCATCAGCAATAACGTTTTCTTTTCCTTTATTGTGCACTATATCCAAATTATATTCCTGTAAGACAAGAGCCCCACCTAGTCAGGCGCTGGTTGGTATTTTTCATTTTATGTAGAATACGAGGGAGTTATGATCTGTAAACACAGTGACAGGTCCATTTCCAATACTCCCATATATATTAAAAAGATGCAGTGCCATAACTAATGCCCAAGTCTCTTTCTCTATGGTACTATATGCTCTCGGATTTGGTAAAAATCTTTGCTGAAAAGTAGGACACTGGACTGTATATGTCATCTTGTTCCTGGGTTAAAATAGCATCAGCTGCCACATCACTCACTTCTACAAACAGGGTGAATGGTTTCTGAAAATCCGGAGAAACCAGTACTGGGGCTTCTGTTAGCAAGGTTTTAAGTCTTTCTAAAAGATTAATGATAAGATTCATCCCAATTCCACTTTTTATTTTTCGACAACAGTCCTGTCAAAGGTGCAGCTACAGTTACAAAATTTCTACAGAATTTCCTATAGTATCCAATCATACCAAGGTATCTGAGTAAATCTCTCCTACCTCTAGGTACAGGGTAATTGTCTATGGCCTCCACCTTTTGTTTCACTGGTGCAGCCTCCCCTTGACCTACTATATACCCAAGGTACTGCAAACGGAAAAAAAATATAGAAACGGAAACCACCTACAAAACTCAGGCAAATCATAACATAGAACGAAAAGGCAATGTAAAGGATCTGGGTGTACTCATGTCGGAAGACCTTACCTTTAAAGAACACAATAAAGTAGCCGTCACAACTGCAAGAAAAATGACAGGTTGGATAACAAGAACTTTTTACACTAGAGATGCTATACCGATGATGATACTTTTCAAAACGCTTGTGCTCTCTAGAGTGGAGTACTGCTGCACAATGACAGCACCTTTCAAAGCTGGAAAAATTACTGACCTGGAGAGCGTGCAGAGATCCTTTACTGCTAGAATCCACTCAGTAAAACATCTAAACTATTGGGACCGACAAAAGAGCCTAAAACTGTACTCCCTTGAGCGCAGGCGGGAGAGGTACATAATAATTTACACATGGAAAATATTAGAGGGGCTGGTCCCAAACCTGCACACAGAAATAACATCACATGAGACCAGAAGACATGGCAGGATGTGCAGAATACCCCCGTTGAAAAGCAGAGGTGCAACAGGTACTCTGAGAGAGAACTCTATCAACATCAGAGGTCCGAGACTGTTCAACACGCTTCCACTACAGTAATGCACACATTACTGTCTTGTCTAATTGGCTATCATCTTCTTTATTCCAATATTTCTTCATCAAGTTAACTTGGTCTGTCTGCCATATGTATCACATATGTCACGTCACCAAGCACCTTCTTCACCTTATAGGGTCCGCAAAATTTAGTCATTCACGGTTCCTGATACACTAACACCTTGTCCCCAACAACAAAAAACCAGCGTTGAATGCAATGAAACGCCATTTTCTGGGTGAGTCCCGGAGGCTCCCTAGAGCTTACTAGGCTGATATGCTAATGTCAGGCTTTGGCATCAGTCATGTGTATGGAGTTCTATGGGCCTACCGGGGACCACGAGCCAGAACCTGGCCCCCTCAGAAGAGACAAGGGGAGCAATGGCCTATAGAAACACCCTGTGTGGTTGGAAGCATTCTATGTCTGCCATCGACCGGGTTAGGCACCCAGAAAGTTAAGTGTCCCAAAACAAACCCCTATTCTGCTGAAAACTGCTACCACAAGCTGAACAAGTGGATAGAACTCCCTTAAAATAAACGAGCAAACAATCATGACGTCACACGTCGCCGCGCCGCTGTCCGCGCAGCTCCCCCCTCCCCGGGAGGGGGAAGGGGGAGCCCCAGACCCCATTGCGCTGGCTATCCACCCCCAGTTCTGAGGCTGAATGTCGAAAAATGGAAAAAAAATGCCAACCGGAGGGAGGGAGGGATGCCGGGGAGCCTCCAGGACTCACCCAGAAAATGGAATTTCATTACATTCAACTCTGGTTTTCTGGGGGGAGCCCCTTCGGCTCCCTGGAGCTAACTCCCCACAGAGGAAAGTAAAGGGACGTACCAGGGAGGCGGTCGCCGCTCACTCAACTTTAAGTTGAGAAACGGCTGCAACTGCTGATCCGAAGCGACACGGGCCCGACTAGGCCCAGGAACGCGCACGAGATAACGAGCAGCCTGGACCCTGCTCGACCGCCAAAACACCCTGCGCCCGAATGACAGCCCAGGATATATTGCCAAAAAACAGAGGCAAGAGCCGCGAACTTGCAAACATGGACACGGGGCGAGACTGCAGGCTGGCTAGCCGTAATAATCCTGCGGACGACCCGGGAGCCCCGCAACCACAAAACAGGGAAGGAGGGAAACTGGATCAACCCAAAGCACGACCCAGGACACAGAAGCCGTGGAGCGTGATGAACGGCAGAGGGCCGCCACTTGACACCAACAGGATGCACCCCCGTCCAAAACAACCAAGCATCAACAACCCAAGGACCCCTCCGGAAAGCAGCCGTCTCATTCTCCGCCAAAAGAAGGAGACTGCTGCAACGAACAACCCCATCGCCACGACCGAAGGAGCAGAAAACTCCTGCACTGGAAAAGAGGAGGAAGGTCACCAACCCGACCTCCAGAAGCCAAGGCCAACAGAAAGAGCCTAGGAGAAACAAACCAGAACCGAAGGGGCCACAACAAACCGAGAAGAAGATAAGAGCACTATGTCTAATGACCAGGACCGCTCAGGCGGCGCATGAGCAGGCCGGAGGTGAAACAACGCCCAAGGCAGCATGCTAAACGGAGCAGAAGAAACCTCAATACCGAAAGCAAGCTGAAGCGGCTCTGCCAGCGCCGCACAATACGATGCGACAGTATTTGGCAAATGATGGCCCTGAACCCCCAAAAGAGAAGGACAAGACCACGCCAACAAAACACAGAACTGAAGAAGGGACAGAAGGAAAAAGGAAGGACCGCCAAAAACCCCCACACTGCCGCCAAGAAGAACGCAGGTGGGACACATCAACGAAGCCACGGGACCAACAGAAAGTGAGAGACCCAAGGCAGAGCCGAACTAGCCCCACCATGGACCAATGAACTGAGAAGAGGCGGAGCCGCGGGAAGATCTCGGGTGCGACCACCGAGCAGGAAGAGCCAGAAAACCGAGCCGGCCAAGAAGGAGGTGGAATGTCTGCTGGACAAAAAGTCCCAACACCAGCGAGCATGCCAGGAGGTCTGAGACTACGGCCTCGACTGAGTCCCCAGGAAAGGGAACCCGCGAGACGCAGAAAAAGCCAACAGGCAGGGAAAGCCAGGAACCAGAAAACCAAACTTGGCAAACAGAGCCAAAAGGCACAGCAACAACTGCCAATGCAACCATGGACATCCACAAGAAAAAACTAGAAAGCCGTCCCCAAGGAGTGCCGGACCAACCGGGCTGTGGTGGGTACACGTGCCCACGGGCCGCACCAAGCAACAGCCTGGTGGACCAACTCCCACAAGCCAAGCTCAACCAGAGTCTGAGCTTGGGGAGAAGAACTCCCAAAACCCCATCAAGCAAGCATCAAGCAGACAACGGGAAAGAAGGAAGCTGCACGACACTGGGAGACAGAAGAACCAGAGGGGACAACACTACCACAAGCATGACCCCTCAGAGGAAGGAGAGGGTAGATAAAGATGTCCCAGGGGACACAGGCGGAACGAATGCCCAAAGAGCAGGAGAGACCACAAAGGTCTAGCGTCAGGAGAAGGAGACAAATGGAAAGCAGGAGGAAGGGATGAGGTGGAGGCCAACCCCCCACACAGCGTTAAGTGGAGAGACGACAGAGCCCAACAGGCTCAGGAAGCCGCACAGAAGTCGAACGACAGGCAAGAGAGACCAAAAAAAAAACGAACACAACTCCAGAAACACAACGAGGCGAGCACAACAAGGTAAGCACAGAAGCCACGCATATGGCAGGTGAGCGACAGAGGAGCAGGACGAAAGAGCGAAAAGCACAACCCCCTCAAGCACAACGAGGTGAGGACAACCAGGGGAGTACAGAGAAGCCAACAAACCTAGAAGGGCTAAGCCAGGTACTGCAAGGCAGGCAAGGAATGAGCGACCCAGAGGTGACAAGCTGAATAATTAGCACAGAAAACACACAAGGCCCCAGGAGGAAAACACACAAGGGCCAAACAAAACGCCACAACCAACCCCAACACTCACCCTCGGTAACAAAAACAGATCAAAATGGCACCTCATGACATCCAGACACAGGAAAACCGTACCACATAACAGTCACCTCCACCATCATACCACGTAACCCGTAGAGGTGGGGCTAACTCAAGCATGGGTCGGGCATGCATACATGTGGGACTGGATGGGTACAATGAGAAGCTGTCCCGCATGGGCCAAGAGACCCCCTGCAGGCACCTGTGTCCTGCCGTTCCCACATCCGTACGCCAAAAACCAAGGATCAACGCCTGGCTGATAGATGCCAGATCGCATAAACTCACCTGCAGAAACGGAGGCACGAACGTGTCATGACACAACGTAGCCGAGAAGATGCCGGGAGCACCGCCAGGGGAAGAAGCCCCGAGCCGCACACGCAGAAGGGGCGGGGAGAGGCGAAAGAGGAGCCCCGCACCCATAACACAGGGAAACCTCCAGCATCCGCCCCATAACCGCAACCCAGAACACCCCAGTAGCTACGGGGTAAGGACTGGAGAAGCGAGAAGAACGAGAAGCGAAGCACCCGAGAGAAAAAGCTGCAAAACACGAGCACTCGTGCACACCACCCAGACCAAAACAAACTCCCATGGCGCACAACCTGCTTGGCGGGAAGGTGCCCAAAAGGACCACTGCACAAGTAGCCCAAACAGCCCATGACCCAAGGGATGGGCGCAGGAGCAGAAACAACCCAGCGGACCGGAACAGGAGCGAAAACAGGAAGTAGCGACATACATATCCGAGGAATGTAAGGAAGACAAGGAACGAACCAGCAACCCAATTGGGCTACAAGTAGCCCAAACTGGCACCCTGGATAAGAAGTATGTAAAGAAAACGAATAGTGCTGAGACTAAGGACGAAGAAAAACACAGGAACAAAAGACAGAGACAGGACCGAAAACCCAGAATAAACCAGGAAGGGGACCAACAAGCCCCGAAAAGACCAGAGGGAAGCCACACCGAAAGACGCCAGACGTTCCAACCATACAGAAAGTAGCAAAAACCGTCCCAAACCTTCGAGAACACCCACAAACAGGCAGAACCCACAAAGGTTCATAGAAGCACAGTCGCACCTGAAACCAAAAGTCATGCAGAACCCCCCCCCCCCCCCACCAAAAAAAAGGAACATGACAGGAAAGTCCCGTCCCAAGAAGAGGGGTGAAAAAACCGCAAAGAGCACCCACAAACAGGACGGAACCAACGGACTCAAGGAACAAGGAATCGAGCCCGGGGAGGGGCCGACGCCCAAATAATCGTACGAGAAGGGGGAAAAGGAAAAAAAAAACCTCCCTGTAACGCAAGCCCCGCTCGAAGGGTAGAACAACCCCGGCGAGGACCAACAGGGCCTGTGGCCCCCCAGGCAGCCCCTCCCCAGCCCCAGGAACCCACATGTCAGGCCCCAGGGCCAAGCCGTCCCCCTAAAGCCCCGGCCTCAAGAAAAACTGGGGCAGCCGCTAAAAATACCAAGGAAGGGAGCCCACTGGCAGACTCATTCAACACGGCTGGAGGAACAGGCTCGAATGCCCCGTCGCTACCCCGGAAGGGGAATTCCCCGAGACCGCCCGAGTCTCAAAACCATCGAAACCCCGCCCCGACCCCAAACCCACAGACGGTAAGGACCCAGATGCAGGAAGGAGGGGGGGTTGGAAGACAAGGGGGCGTGGTAGAAAACCAAAACAACCAACACCCCAAGCTCCGTCACCAAAACGGGGGCCTCGGGGCTTCCGGGAAGCAACAACCTAGAGCGTTGCCAAACCGAAACACGATGCTCAACGCCCGTGCTGCCTGCACCCGCATAAGTCAGCGTAAGACTGATTAAGCAAGCCACAAACAAGCAACAAAACTTGTAGGGCTCCGGCTCGAAGGTGCCACCGACCCCACAGGCAGCAGACGGAGGCAAAACTATGAGTCACCCTGAGACAAGAGGACAGAGCAACCCTCGAACTCGCACAAAGCAAGGGGGGACCCCGGGGTCACATCCATCGGACCCATGCGTCCCCGTGGGGATTCTCAGGGTCCTGAGCGTTTACTTTAAGAGGACTCGCGCCCAGGTAAACCCAGGCACGGTGCTGCTAACTGGCGCCCAAAACTACCAAACAACCTTCTAAGAACTGAACCACAGGGGGCAAGAACCAAGGCAGACCCCCCCACCAGGCAGAAAACAAAAAGAAAAAGAAAACCCCGCAGGAGGACCCAGGCGGAATAGAGCCGGCCGCTATGATAGGTGATAAGTAGCTGTGCAGTACCCTGTGCCCCGCCAGTGCAAACTGCCCCCACCCCGGTGCCGGTCGAGCCGAGCGGACAGCACGCTGGACTTGTGATCCTGTGGTCCCGGGTTCGATCCCGGGCGCCGGCAAGAAACAATGGGCAGAGTTTCTTTCACCCTATGCCCCTGTTACCAAGCAGTGCCTGGTACTAGTACTAGGTACCTGGGAGTTAGTCAGCTGTCACAGGCTTCTTCCTGGGGGTGGAGGCCTGGTCGAGGACCGGGCAGCGGGGACACTAAAGCCCCGAAATCATCTCAAGATAACCTCTCAAGATAACCCCAAGGCGAACAAGGAAGACAGAACACCCGAGCATACAAGGGGGCGGCATTTTCCTGGACTGCCAGAAAGCCTTTGACACAGTACCCCATAAAAGGCTGTTTAAAAAGTTGGAGCAACAGGCAGGAGTAAAGGGGAAGGTGCTCCAGTGGATAAGGGAGTACTTAAGCAACAGGAAACAGTGAGTAACGGTGAGCAGGGAGACATCAAAGTGATGAGATGTCACCAGTGGAGTCCCACAGGGCTCAGTACTTGGACCCATCCTGTTTCTAATATATGTAAACGATCTTCCGGAGGGTATAGACTCGTTCCTCTCAACGTTTGCTGATGATGCAAAAATTATGAGAAGAAATAAGACAGATGAAGATAGACAGAGACTACAGGATGACCTGGACAAACTGGAGGAATGGTCTAGAAAATGGCTGCTGAAGTTCAACTTAGGAAAGTATAAAGTAATGAAATTAGGCAAAGGGAGGAGGAGGCTGAACACAAGGTACCATCTGGGAGGTGAAATCCTGCAAGAGTCAAATAGGGAGAGAAAGATCTAGGTGTTGATATCACACCGAACTTGTCCCCAGAGGCCCACATCAAAAGGATATCATCAGCGGCATATGCTAGACTGACCAACATAAGAACTGCCATTAGAAACTTGTGTAAGGAATCGTTCAGGACCCTGTATACCACTTATGTCAGAACAATCCTGGAATATGCAGCTCCAGCCTGGAGTCCATACCTAGTTAAACACAAGGCAAAGTTTGAGAAGATTTAGCGGTATGCCACCAGGCTCGTTCCGGAACTGAGAGGAATGAGCTACGAGGAAAGGAAAGGCTAAAGGAGCTGAACCTCACGTCCCTGGAAAACAGAAGAGTAAAGGGAAACATGATAACCACCTACAAAATTTTCAGGGGGAATTGACAGGGTGGACAAAGACAAACTCTTCAGCATGGGTGGGACACGAACAAGGGGACACAGGTGGAAACTTAGTACCCAGATGAGCCACAGAGACGTTAGAAAGAATTTTTTCAGTGTCAGAGTAGTTAATAAATGGAATGCACTAGGAAGTGATGTGGTGGAGGCTGACTCCATACACAGTTTCAAATGTAGATATGATAGAGTCCAGTAGGCTCAGGAATTTGTACACCAGTTGATTGACAGTTGAGAGGCGGGACCATAGAGACAAAGCTCAACCCCCGCAAGCACAATTAGGTGAGTACAGAGCCGCTGGTCACATCCCAACAAACCACGCCAACAACACATTTGTGTGACACGTCCCAACAAAAGACAAAAAGGAAAAAAGGCGCAAAGGTATGCCACCCGACCAGTACCCGAACCAAGGAGTACGAGCTATGAGGATATGATCACCGCATTTAAGATTCCCAAAGGAAGTAATAAGATAGAGGAAGACCAACTGCGGGACGCCAAGGGCACACGCACCAGGGGACACCGGTGGAATGAGAGCCCAAACGAGCCATGAAGACATAGGAAAGGAGGATTGCAGTGTCAGAGTAGTAGACAAGCGGAGCTCATGAGGAAGCGACGTGGTGGAGGATGACACCACACACAACTTCAAGCACAGATAATAATAATAATTTATTTAGGAAAAGTACATACATAGTTGCAGAGTTACAGTACAAACATTCTGTTTGATATAAAGAAAGAGGTAGTACAATAAGATAGAGCCCAGCAGGCTCATGAACCTGCACATGAGCGAATGACAGGCGAGAAGCGGGATCAAAAAGCCAGAGCTCATTCCTGCAAACACAACTAGGGAAGGACAACTAGGTAAGTACCGTACAGAGAATCCAATGTACATAGAAGGTCTAAACCAGGCACTGCAAGACGTGCAAGGAATGAGTGACCCAGAGAAGACCACGAAAAATGGGGCTGTGACCCACCCTTGCAACCATTAACCCAAATGAACAAGTAAGGCCCCAGGAAGAAGCAAAGAAGGGCAAACAAAAATTGACAACCAATCCCCAACACGCATCCACAGCACGTAAACTGCAGCAAAATATCACCTCAGAACATCCAGACAGGAATAATTACCCCATAACATATACCCACACCATTGTACCTCGTAACCTAGTGGAGGTAGGGCCCCTATCTGGATTCAAGCATGGGCTGGACATGAATAAGAGTGGGACTGGATGGGTATAAATAGGAGCTGCCTCGTATGGCCCAATAGGCCTGCTGCAATCACCTGTGCTCTGATGTTCGTACAATCGTATCCAAAAACACCAACCAGCGCCTGGCCGAAAGAGAAGCCAGACTACATTAACCCTTACACTGCTCAGGGGTCATATGGACATTTACACCCCTGTGCGCAAGAAAAAAAAAATTCAAACAATTTTTTTCGTCTTCTAAACATGTTAATTTGTGTCCCCTGAGCACGGAAAAAATAAAAAATAAAAATCGTAGGTGACATATTTTGGGCGCAATTGACCGAGGAAGTCTGGCAAAAAGTGGGCGTTGACAGAGCGGTCGTCAGACCCGGTCAGCGTCACCCGCATTGACAGATGGGAGTTGCCACAAAGATATTATTACCTAATTGTTTCAATGTCTCCGATTGATTTTTTCTTAGTTTTTTTGCAGTAATGTTATTCAATAGTGTGTATTGTAATATATTTATATAATAAAAGTGGTTAATAATCGCTATACTCAAAAGTATGATGTGCATATTAGTGATTCAATTATTATGTTTATAAAACAATGAACAAATAGTTTTGCTGCTATTACACTCTATACACAGGTTATATATAAGTATTGGCATGTTTTGGTCACCATAACGAACCACTAAGTTGGTATTGAGAGTCGAAAAGCAACGAGGAGTTACCGCCACACACCAGCCAGCCACTCGCTGCCACTCCCTCAACACACGCACTAAACTTTCTCCCCCAACAATACCAGTTGTGGTGTTATTACACTATATACAGACGTTATATATAAGTATGTGTATATTTTGTTCACCACAACTATACAGCTAAGCTGATATAGTTAGTTCAGGCACTAAGAGTCGTCGCTATACACAGATGGCGGCTGGCGGCTCCCTCACTCTTTCAAGGTCACACGCACTAAACTTTCTCCCCCAACAATACCTTTTGCAGTGTTATTACCCTATATACATATATTATATATAAATATCTACATGTTGTATGCACCGTAACTGTACACCTAAGCTTGTAGTGCGCCCAAAGAGCATAGTGGCCACCCTCTAAACAGCTAGACAAATCGTGCAGACGACGTCACCTCCGTCACCCATATGGCTCCTCCCAGCATAATCCTTTTGCTGTTATTACACTAATACACACATTATATATAAGTATCTACATTTGTGTTCACCATAGAGAACCACTGACCTGGTATGGTGAACGCAAACAATAACAGGTGGCCACACAGTCAGTAAACGATGCTGTCTTCCTCCGTCTCTCAGCATCACTCCTCCCACAGCGCTAATTATTACAACAATCCTGCTATTATCACAACCCTGGTTATTTATATCACAGTCATTGGTCATCTGTAATATTGTCATCGCTAAATAATAACAATTATATATTTATTTTGACATTTTTCGGCGATGCTGTGGTCACAAGCTGAACATCAATGCTGTTCGCTCATGCTGCGTGCGCCGGCCTTGGTTGCTCCAACAGTACTGTGCCTCTCACACCTGAGAATATTGCCCACGATTTTTTTTTTAAATGGCATCTGTTTACAAGAGCCCTGAGGAAGCTACTGTGAACCCCGTGTAGCCGCGGGCCATTTGAATCAGGCCTGGCACCCTATGGCGTATATATACGCCATGCGCACCATGGGACATGTTACTCAGGGCGTATATATACGCCATGCGCAGTTTAAGGGTTAACTCACCTGCAGAACGAACGTGTCACGACACAACATAGCTAAGAAGATTCCGGGAGCACCACCAGTGGAAGAAGGCAGAGCCGCACATACAGAAGAAGAGTGGGGTAGAGGCGAAGGAGCCCCACACCCATAAGCAGGGAAAACCCAGCGTCCACCCATAGCAGCAATCCAGAACACCCCCAGGAGCTACAGGGCACAGACTGGAGAATTGAGAAGAGCGTGAGGCAAAGTACCCAAGAGAAAAAGGTATGCAAAACCCCAGCTCACGTGCACACCGCCCGTATCAAAACAAACAACCACGGCGCATGCGCTGCAGGGATACCAGACGTGGGTCGCCAGAAGTCGCGAGCTGAAGAAAGAAACCACGAATGTGACTAGAGAATGAGACAAAACAGTGTTGTTAACGACCGAATCCCATATGAGAGTACACAGGGCAGCCGCCAACCGTAGTCGAAATGAGCAGGAACGAGCGAAAAGAAACACAGCACAGCTCCCCATTTAGGCTACAAAGAGCCCAACCAGGCTACAAGGAGCCCCATTTGGCCACCCAGTGCAGAGTAGGATCAGTGCACGGAAAGAAGAGACAAACACGAAAGAACGAAACAGAACCGAAAACCGAGAAGCTTGGAGAAGGGCCAACAAGCCCCAGAAAGGACCGGAAGACGACAGACGTTCCAAGAATACGGGAAGAATCAAAACCTTCCCGAACCTTCTAGAACAAAGAAGCAAGCGTGAAGCACGAAGGCAAAGAAAATAAGTCGCACCCGAGACCAAAATTCATGCAGATCCCAGAGAATAGGGGAACATGACTGTGAAGGCCCGTCCCAAGAACAAGGGTGGAGAAACATACCCACCGACAGGATGGACCCAACAGATCCAAGGGACAGGGAACCAATCCCGGGGAGGGCCGACTCCCAAAAAATGTACTGAGAGGGAGGGGGGGGGGGGTGAGAGAGAGAAACCCAACTCCTCGTAACAACAAGCCCCACCCAAAGGGTAGAAAAACCCGGGTGGGGTCAAACGTCAGCCCCTCACCAGCCTCGGGAACCCACAAGGCAGGTCCCAGGGCCGAGCCGTTCCCCCAAAGCCCCAGCCTCACAAGAAAAGCCCAGGCAACCGGACAAGTATTAAGGAAGGGAGCCCACTGGCAGACTCATACAACACGGCGGAAGAACAGGCTCGAATGTCTCCGTCGCTACCCCGGAAGGGGGAAATCCCCAAGATCGCCCGAGTCTCAAGCCCAGCAAAGCCCCTCCCCGACCCCGAACCCACAAACTGTAAGGAACTGGACGCAGGGAGGAAGGGGGAGGGGACCCCAACAGGGGAAAGCCAACCAAAACGGAGCAGCCCCGGGGCTCCCGGGGAGCAAACAACCGAGCGCATTGCACCACCGAAACTCATCTTGCAATGCCCGTGCTGCCTGTACCCGCATGTCAGCATAAGACTGGGTAATCTAGCTCCAAACAATCAACACAACTTGCAGGGGCCCTGGGCCGAAGGTGCCACCGACCCCATAGGCAGCAGACAGAGGCAAAACCGCGAGTCACCCTGAGACAAGGGGATAGAGCAACCCTCGAACTCGCTCAAAGCGAGGGGGGGACTCCGGGGCCACATCAACTGGAACCCCGCGCCCCCCTCGGGGTTTCCCAGGGTCCTGAGCGTTTACCTACAGGGACTCACGCCCAGGTAATCCCAGGCAGGGTACTGCTAACCGGCACCCAAGTCTACAAAACAACCTTCTCAGAACTGAACCCCCCGGGACATGTACACTCACGGGGACCTAGCAGGGAGAATCACTGGAAGAAGGAGTAGTACTCAGTACACAGGGGGCAAGAAACAAGGCAGACCCCCACCAAGCAAACTGAGTGGTGAAAACAAGCTGCGCAGTACATAGGCACGCCCCTACCCCGAAGACAAAAAAAGGGAGACAGAACACCCTAGCACACAAAGGGCGGCCAAAAACCAAGCAGTAAACGGCCTAGCAGGGGCAGAACCCAAGGAACTTGTGGAAGGTGGCCCCAAGCCCCAAGGGCAGTACTTACAGGGCACCTAGGGAAGGAATCCCTGGGCGCATGCAGCCCAAGTACTGGAGAATCACTCCCAGCTCAAGCACCACCTAAAAGACAGTCACCACACACTAGGTACAGTGCTGAAACAACCACTGGAGCCAGAGCACACGACCTCACCCTCTAGCATCCGCCTTAGAACTGACGGGTGGATATCCAGCATGAGGGGTCTGGGGCTCCCCCTTCCCCCTCCCGGGAAGGGGGGATCTGCGCAGACAGCGACATAGTGATGTGTGATGTCACTGATTGTTTGCTCGTTTCTTTTCGGGGAGTTCTATCCATTTGTTCACTTTTGGTAGCAATAATTTACCAGAATAGTTTTTTATTTGGACGCTTACCTTTCTGGGTGCCTGACCCGGTCGATGGCAGAAATAGAATGCTTCCAACCACACGAGGGTCTCTATAGGCTATTGCTCCCCATGCCTCTCTGTGGGGGCCAGGTTCTGGCTCGTGGTCCCCGGTAGGCCCACAGAACTCCATACACATGACCAATGCCAAAGTCCGACATTAGCATATCTGCCTAGTAAGCTTTGGGGAGCCGACGGGGCTCCTTCCCAGAAAAGTTATTATTATATATCTCGCTATGGGTGTCAAGAAAGCCAGTGGTAAGGTTCAATCCTTAAAGTGTGGCCTGAATGTGTTTCAGAACTAGACTTTGAGGGGGTTTGAGCCTGAACCTGAAGTGCCTATTGTTCAGGAAATTGTTACTCTGAGCTGGCAATTGGGCTTAGAGTTGGATGGTGCTGATGTAGAGGAGTTGGTGGAGGAACACAGCGAAGAACTGACCACCGAAGAACTCCAAGCCTTTCACAAGAAGCAGCAACAAGAGGCAGCTGAGGAAATGTCTTCAGGGAAGGAGGAGGCAGTACAGAATATCCCTTCCTCAACAATTAGGAAGTGGTGTACATTGTGGGAAGAAATGCAAACATTTGTTGAGATAACTCGCCCCGAGCAAGCTGTAGTAGGTCATTGCATTAACCTTTTCAATGACAATGTGATGCCTCACTACAGACAAGTGTTACAATGAAGGGAAAAACAATCCTCAATGGATCGATTTTTAGTGAGAAAATCAAGCAGTGAGCCACAAGCAGGTCCTAGTTGTATGCAGACAAAACATGCAAGAGTGTACCTCAGAGATGTCATCACTGCCTGATGTTATGATGGTAGGGGACTCCCCTTCCAAACACTAACACCTCTCCTCCTCTCACCCCCCTCCTCACTGTCTTCCATAGGCCAACAAAGATCATCAATAGAGGTAAGTAAAAAATTGTACATCCTTTAGTACTAAAGATTTGGGTGAATTAGGTATAAAATTTAATTTGAAGTTATTTTTGGGGAAGTGTGGAATGGATTAATTCAATTTACATTATTTCTTATGGGAAAAGTCGCTTCGGTTTACGAACCGTCTCTGGGAATGGATTAAATTCGTAAGCCAAGTACCACTGTACCCACAATCTCAACATACAAGTATCAATCCCATTCACCACGATCCTCATCGCTCTTCACCTACCTCTCCTTGCCCACTCCATCTGTCAGTGCCACTTGCCGAGTCTCTCTACTCCCTCCAAGACATTGTCAACGTCCAGCATGGAGATGTGGATGTTGCTGTAAGAGGCAAGGGCATGGATGATGGCATCTGTGACCCTTACATGGGTGGACGTGAGGGCTAGGTGGACCTGGTGGTCAGGGTGGTGGACTCCTATGCTCTCTACCATTCACACCTGTGAAGACAAGTTAGTTGTTATCAAAGAAAATGTTATTAAGCACCTGTGAAGAGAGAGTAGACTGAACTCAAAGGTTTGGATGATTAAATTGGTAATAAATGTATTACTCTGTCAATCCGGTTGTGCACTGGAGGAAGGCCGTTCTCTCAATTTGTCACTCCTTAAAAAACTAGCGTTGAATGTAATGAAACGCCATTTTCTGGGTGAGTCCCGGAGGCTCCCCGGAGCTATCCCAGGCTGATATGCTAATGTCAGACTTTGGCATCAGTCATGTGTATGGAGTTCTTAGGCCTACCGGGGACCACGGCCAGAACCGGGCCCCCTCAGAGAGGCAAGGGGAGCAATGGCCTATAGAAGCCCCCGTGTGGTTGGAAGCATTCTATGTCTGCCATCAACCGGAACAGGCACCCAGAAAGGTAAGCGCCTCAAAACAAACCCCTATTCTGGTTAAAATTGCTACCAAAAACCGAACTAGTGGATAGAACTCCCCAACCGGAAACAAGGAAACACACACCGCCGCGCCGCTGTCTGCGCAGCTCCCCCCTTCCCGGGAGGGGGAAGGGGGAGCCCCAGACCTCCCGCGCCGGCTACCCACACCTTAGTTCTTGAGGCTGGATGTCAAAAACGCGAAAAAACGCAAACCGGACGGAGGGAGGGATGCCGGGGAGCCTCCGGGACTCACCCAGAAAATGGCGTTTCATTACATTCAACGCTGGTTTTCTGGGGGGAGCCCCGTCGGCTCCCCGGAGCTAACTACCCACAGACATGAAAAAAGAGGGACTTACCCGGGAGGCGGTCGTCGCTCACCCCTCAACTCGAAGCCGAGACAACTGGCTGCAACCGCCGACCCAAAGCAACACAGGCCCGACGAGGCCCAGGGACATTCACAAGGTAACGAGCAGCCAGGACCCTGTTCGACCGCCAAAATCCCCGCGCCCGAATATCAGACCAAGACATATTCCCAAAGACGGCAGCAAGAGCCGCGAACTTACGAATGTCATGGGCACGGGGATAGACCGCAGGCTGGCTGGACTTAATAACCCTGCGGACGACCTGAGAGATCCGAACCCGCGAACAAGGAACAAGGGAAACCGGATCAACCCACAGCGCGTCCCCGGACACAGAAGCTGTGGCGTGCAAATAACGGCGAAGTGCCGCAACCGGACACAAAACATGATGCACCCCCGGCCTGACCAACCAAGCATCAACCACCCATGGACCCCTCCGGAACGCAGCAGTCTCATTCTTCGCCAGAAAAGAAGGAGACGGCTGCAAACGAACAAAACAATCACCACGACCAAAAAAGCAGAAACCCCTGCGCCGGAGGAGAGCATGAAGCTCCCCTACCCGACCCCCAGAGGCCAAAGCCAACAAGAAAAGTGCCTTGGAAAAACAATCCTGGACCGAAGGGGCCACAACGAAACGAGGAGATGAAAGGCAAGCAAGCACTCTGTCCAAAGACCAGGACAGCTCAGGCGACGCATGAGCAGGCCGGAGGTGAAACAATGCACGAGACAGCTTGCGAAACGGCGCAGACGTAACATCGATACCGAAAGCAAGCTAAAGCGGCTCCGCCAGCGCCGCACGATACGAAGCGACAGTGTTCGGCATAAGATGACGGTCCTGAAACAACCACGAGAGGAAGGACAAGACCACCCGAACAGACAAGGAACTAACACGACAAAGACGCAAAAAGAAACGGAAGGACCGCCAGGAAACTTCATACTGCCGCCGAGAAGCAGCCCTCAGGTGGGACACCAACAAGGAGGCCACCTGATCACCATAGAGATGATGATAGACTCGAGTCAAAAAAACCATACGAGAAGACTCGAGGAGAAGATCGAACCAGACACGTGACGTACCGGCCCGATCTGCTGAAAAGAGGCGGAGCCGCTGGAAAACCCTCGGGTTCGGACACCGAGCAACCAGCGCCTGAAACCAAGGCTGGGCCGGCCACCAAGGGACCAGAAGGACAACTCTCCCCTGGTAAGTCTCTAAGCGAGTCAGGACCTGGAGCAACAGCCGAACCGGGGGAAAGAGGTACAGGAACCCCCACCTCGACCAGTCTAGCCGAAAGGCATCGACCTCGACGGCCTCGCAATCAGGCAAGGGCGCTGCATAAACGGGAAGACGCTGCGACCACGCCGACGCGAAGAGATCCACTTCGGGGCGCCCGAACGTCTGGCAAAGCCAACGGAAGGACTCGTCGTCGACCGTCCACTCTGTGGAGAGGGGAACGAAGCGAGACAGGGCATCAACCAAGACGTTGGACACGCTCCGTACGTGAACCACCAGGAGAGCCAAACCCCAAGAACTCAGCAGACGAGTCACCCGAAGCGACCAACCCCAAAGAGACAAGGACCGCATCGAACCCCAGCGGTTCAGGCAATGAACCACCGGAGAGCAGTCCGAATGGAGCCGAATCGTCAATCCGCAGGCCACCCGATTCCTCCTCAGAGCAAACCACACTGCCGCGAACTCCCGCACCGTGCTGTGAGCTCGACGTAAGGACGGATCCCAACGCCCCTGGCCGGCCTGGTGAGCACTGGTCACAAAACCCCAGCCGAGAGACGACGCATTCGTGTACACATCGAGCGAAGGCTCGGGTAGGCGCCAAGGCACTGAACCCCGAAAAACCCGAAGAGGAAGCCGGTGATGCAGCAACCGACGCAAGGCCCCTGGGGGTCGAACTCTGCGATCGCGAGAGAGGCGGAAGGGGGAACCCTGAAGGAACCAGAACAGCCGTCGAAGCCAAACCCGACCCGGCGGGTAGACCACCATCGCGAAGTTCAGGCTCCCGCACAGCCCCTCGAGCAATCGCCGGGTGACCCGAGGGCCCTCCAGAAACAGACGAAGGCGGGACCGCAGCCGCAGGAGAGACTCCGGAGGGAGAGACAAGGAAGCGGTTCGAGAGTCCCAAACGAGACCCAGCCAAGTCCGAACCTAAGAGGGAACCAGATGGGACTTCCTCCAGTTCACCAAGAACCCAAACTCGGCGAGCTGGGAAAGAACCAAATCCCTGGCTAGCAAGCAAGCTGACTGGCTGGGAGCCCAAACCAGCCAGTCGTCGAGGTAGGCCAACACCCGAACACCTAGGAGACGCAAACGAGCCACCACAACTGTGTAAGGTGCGTGAACATGCGAGGTACCAGGTTCAACCCGAACGGGAGACAACAAAAGCGGTAACTCAGATGCCCCACAACAAAACCAAGCCAGTCCCTGAACCGCGGATGAATCGGGACATGTCAATAAGCATCCCGGAGGTCCAGGGACACCATCCAAGCTCCTGGCTCCAACAGGAGCCGAACCTGAGACAGCGTAGTCATCCGAAAGGAGGGGCAATGAACCCAGGGGTTCAGACGGGACAAGTCCAGAATGAACCGCAGGTCCGCGCAGTCCCGTTTCGGAACCGGAAACAGACGGGAAACCCATCTGAGGGACGACGTCGTTTCGACGACGCCCAAGCGTACTCACTCCAAGACAACTTGACAGAGCGCAGGGGAAGAAACCTGCCCTGCTAGCCCCGACCCCCCAAAGGGGGGAGGGGCCACCCAACGCCACCGCAGACCGCGAGACACGACCCGAAAGGCCCACGAATCGTGGGACCAGGCGCGGGCGAACAGTGCAAGCCGCCCCCCCATTGCCCCATCAAGGGGGCAAACCGCGAAAGGGCCGGTGACCCTTACGAGACCCAGAACCCCGCACAGCGCAAACACCGCGCCGACCAGACGAGGGAGGGTCCGCAGGAGGAGCCAACCCCGAACCTGACACCAGAGGCCTACCACGACGAGAGGAACCCCGAGCCCTGGCACGACCTTTCCGGGCAGACCCACCCCCCGGGACCCCCGGAAAACCAACAAGTCCGACATCGGACGACAAGCCGCCGACGCAGCCTGAATAAACTGCGCCACGGCCGACTCCTCAAACAGGAGAGGACAAAAAGGTGAAGAACGCCTAAGAGCCAGAGCCCAAGCAGATTCCACGGAGGAACCCAGCACTGCCTGCTGACACGCGAGACGGGAAGCATAAAGCAGGGAAACCGCATCCCGCAAAATCGGCGTGAACAGCTTCAACAAGGCAGCCGACGAACGCGCAGCCGAGGACAAGGTGCCAGACCCTGGGACAGACCCAAGCGTCCCCACATCCTCCACAAGCCAATCCGAAGACAGCTCCAGGAGGGAAAAGAACCGCAAGGCCGAAGCCAAAAGGCCCCGGGCGCGCAACTCCTCCGCAACGAGCGCCGCCGAAAGGGAGAGAACCTGCACATGGAGCTGAATAACGCCCACATCGCGGGGAAGGGCAGGGGCAAACAAGCACTCATTCAGGTACTCAAGTTCGCCCCCCAGGAAAACCTGAAGCACCGTGGAAGCTTCCCGCCACTCCAGCGTGCGGGAACGACAGAAGGAATGCCAGGAATCCAGACCAAACAAGGGGCAGTCTGCTAGCCAGGACGACTCCGGAACCTCGTAACGGAGCCAGAAAGGGAACAAAGTCCCAAACCTGAACGTGGACGGATCCATTTCCGAGGCATAATCCGGGTCACGCAGGAGATAAGCTGCAAAGGCCGCTCGCACCACACCAGGTTGGATGCGATAAGCCGAAAACCTCCGGAAGGACGGAACCGACGTACCCGGGGGAACACGAAACCGAACCCAGGGAGGGGCCGACACCAAATCCAACTCGTACGCAAAGGGGGGAAAAGAAAACCCCACTCCTTGTAACAATAAGCCCCGCTCAGTGGGAAGAAAAACCCAGGTGGGGTCCAGCGGGGCCCAATGCCCCCAAGTCAGCCCCTCCCCAGCCTTGAGGTCCTTCACCACAGGACCCGAGGCCGAGTCCTCTCCCCAAGCCCCGACCCCACAAGACAAGGACGGAGCAGCCGGAAAAGCTGGAGGAAGGGGGGCCCACTGGTCAGACCCTGAAGCTTCGGCCGGGAGACAAGACTCGAATGCCTCTGCTGCCCCCCCGGAAGGGGCACCCCCCGAAGCTGCCCGAGTCTCGAGATCAAGTAACCCCTGCTCCGACCCCGAAACCCTCAGACGCTTCGGGGCCGGAAGCAGGGGCGGGGGACCAGAACGAACAGAAGGGGAAGGACGAGGAGGTGCGGACTGAACCAGGATCGAAGCGACCCCCACCCCCAAGTCCGGGTCTCGAAAAGCAAAGCGGGGCAGCCCCGGGGCATCCGGGGAAGCAAACAACCGAGCACGTTGCAACAGACGAAACCTAGACTGCAACGCACGCGCCGCCTGTACCCGAATAGAATCATCAGAGGATTGGGTAAATTGAGTCACAAGCAAGCAGCAACACTCACAGGACTCAGGATCGAAAGTATCACCGACCCAACAGGCAGCGTGGCAGAGGCAAAAACAATTGAGGGTCACCCTGAGACAAGGGGACCGAGCAACCCTCAAACTCGCACACAGCGAGTGGGGACTCCGGGGTCACATCCATCGGACCCACGCGCCCCCTAGGGGATTCCCAGGGTCCTGAGCGTTTACTTTAGGAGGACTCGCGCTCAGGTAGTCCCAGGCAGGGTGCTGCAAACCGGCACCCAAAACTACCAAGCAAACTTCTAAAGCTGAACCCCAGGGACGTGTACACTCACGGGGACCTAGCAGGGGACGCCACCGAGGAGTACAGTGGAAGGGCAAAAACAAACTGAATAAAATGACAGAACCCCCCACCAGGCAAAAACAAAAAGAAAAACAAAACCCCGCAAGAGGACAGCGAATCCCGAGGAACAGAGCCGGCCGCGATGTCGGGAAATACAAGCTGAGCAGCACCCTGCACCCCTACCAGTGCAAACTGCCTCTTACCTGCCGGTAACAAGGGAGAACAGAACCCCCAAGAGCCTAACAGGCGGCCGAAAAACTGAAAGGTAAAACGGACCAGCAGAGGCAGACCCCGAGGAGCTTGTGGAAGGTGGCCCCAAGCCCCAAGGGCAGTACTTACAGGGCACCTAGGGAAGGCAGCCCTAGGCGCATGCAGCCCGAGTACTGAAGATAACTCCTGGCTCTCGCACCCACAAAACCAACACCACACACAAAGCACAGTGCAGTAGCAACACCGGAGCTAGAGCACACGACCATCGCCTATAGCATCAGCCTCAAGAACTGAGGTGTGGGTAGCCAGCGCGGGGGGGGGGGGGGGCTGGGGCTCCCCCTTCCCCCTCTCGGGGAGGGGGGAGCTGCGCAGACAGCGGTGCGGCGGTGTGTGACGTCACACTAGTTTGCTTGTTTTCGGTTGGGGAGTTCTATCCACTAGTTCGGTTTTTGGTAGCAATTTTAACCAGAATAGGGGTTTGTTTTGAGGCGCTTACCTTTCTGGGTGCCTGTTCCAGTCGATGGCAGACATAGAATGCTTCCAACCACACGGGGCCTTCTATAGGCCATTGCTCCCCTTGCCTCTCTGAGGGGGCCCGGTTCTGGCCGTGGTCCCCGGTAGGCCTAAGAACTCCATACACATGACTGATGCCAAAGTCTGACATTAGCATATCAGCCTGGGATAGCTCCGGGGAGCCGACGGGGCTCCCCCCAGAAAATGCAACTGTTTTGCCTAACCAGAAGTGTGTGTGAACCCAAGCAGCCCACTTCATCAATTGAGAATGGGAAACGTCAATATCTTGAGGTTATCTTGAGATGATTTCGGGGCTTTAGTGTCCCCGCGGCCCGGTCCTCGACCAGGCCTCCACCCCCATGAAGCAGCCCGTGACAGCTGACTAACACCCAGGTACCTATTTTACTGCTAGGTAACAGGGGCATAGGGTGAAAGAAACTCTGCTAATTGTTTCTCGCCGGCGCCTGGGATCGAACCCAGGACCACAGGATCATAAGTCCAGCGTGCTGTCTGCTCAGCCGACCGGCTCCACTGCACTGCGCAACGCGCCTTAAGGCTCTCGACGGGTGGTGTGCAATGCGCCTCAGGGATCTTATAGGTATAGCGTATGATTCAAAACTCCCGCAGCTACATGGGGTTCACATCAGCTTCCTTAGGGCTATTGTAAACAGACGCCATTTAAAAAAAAATCATGGGCAACATTCCTGGGTGTGAGAGCCTCAGTACTAAGTGAGCAACCAAGGCTGGCACACGCAGCATGAGCTCACAGCACTGCTGTTCAGCTTGTGACCACAGCATCACCTAATAATATCAATATATATATATGTAACTGGTATTATTTATCTATGATAGTATTACAGAAGAGCCTGAGGGTCATAATGACTGTGTGCAATGTTCAAATATCAGTGAATCAATGCTGTTCAAGATATTCACAGCACTAGCCACAGCACCACAGCATTATTTCGTCATCTAGGAATCTACAAACAACTTCTCATGTTGTTTGAAGATTTACAAAATAAACTTGTGATAAATTATTCATATACAGGATTTAGTGACCAGGATTCTGCTGATAACAGGACTGTGGTGATAATTAGCACTGTGTGTAGTATTGTGGGAGGAGGAATTTTGGTGAGGAGGGAGGGACTCGAGGTAGCGTCACTTTATGGGGAAGCCACTCTTGTTTGGACTCATCATACTAGCTTAGTAGTTCGCTATAGTGAACACAAATGTAGATACATATATATAATGTGTGTGTGTATAGTGTAATAAGCAGCCACAGGAGTATGTTGGGAGAAGCCATTATAGTGGAGGTGGCGTCGTCAGCTGTGTGATTTGTCATGCAGTGTATTGTGGCCACTGTGCTGTTTGGACACAATACCAGCTTAGTTTTCATAGTTATGGTGAATAAAAAATGTATATACTTATACATAATGTGTGTAGTGTAATAAAAACAATAACAGTATGGTGGGAGGAGGAATGTTGGCGAGTAAGCTAACAGTCTCCGTGGTGTAGTGGTAAGACACTCGCCTGGCGTTCCGCGAGCGCTATGTCATGGGTTCGTATCCTGGCCGGGGAGGATTTACTGGGCGCAATTCCTTAACTGTAGCCTCTGTTTAACGCAACAGTAAAATGTGTACTTGGATGAAAAAAACGATTCATCGCGGTGGGGATCGTATTCCAGGGACCTGCCTGAAACGCTACGCGTACTAGTGGCTGTACAAGAATGTAACAACTCTTGTATATATCTCAAAAAAAAAAAAAAAAAATAAGGTGTTGGAGGAGTGAGGGAGGGCTGGCTGGGTGTGGCAGCTCAACCTTGTTTTTTGGGCTCACCACACCAACTTAGTGGTTCGTTATGGTGAACACATATGTAGATGGGTATATACAATGTGTGTGTATATAGTGTAATAACAGCAAAAACACTGTTTGATTGATTGTAGAATATAATATATATGTCACATATATGAGCCCCATAATTTTGAGCATAGCGATGTTCCACACTTTGAACTATATAAATTCCACAAATTCCACACATTTGAATAATATTACAGCAAAATACTAGAGAAGAAATGAATGAGAAACATCAAAATAATTGTAAACATTATACAGTATTCGCGGCAGATGTCGCCCCACGGGATAGCATGGACGACTGACCCCGAGCGCTCCATCGCTAAGCGCCCATAATTTGCTCAACTTCACAGCTCCATTGTGGCTAAAGTATGTCAAATACAATTTTTTTTTTTAAGTTTCACATGATCAGACACTACATTTTAACAATATAGGAAGAGAAAATAATTTTTTGGAAAGAATTTATTTTCGGCATGCCACGGATATCATATTTTAATGCAGAGCAGTTCAGTGGTTTAGGTGCTTTAACTTTTACCAATACATTTGTATTCTTATTGGATTGGTCGACTCTCTAAAAAATGAGGTAATAAATAAATAAATAAATAAATAAATAAATGTTTATTTAGATAAAAATATATACATACAACATGAGTTACAAACAGAATGTTGGATTTCTGGATAGAGCTAATACATACTATGCCTAAAGCCACTAATATGTACAGTGTTTTGGGAAAGATGTGGGAAATAGACTAAAACTTAAAACTAATTGAGATCAAAGCATAAATTGAGTTCAAAAAGAAAAAAATTATAAAAATTACATGATGGATGGAACAGCAGAAATTGAAATAGAACAGCATAAGTAATTTAAACTAAATAAACAAAATACTAAAATTTTCTTCAAATTTATAAATGGCAAATATTAGCAGGTATACAAGTTGGTCAATAATCAATATTATTTGAAAATAGCAAGACATAGATTGACATTTAGGGAGTAAGGTAGGTTACATGGAGTTGATTAGGTTGTACTTAGTTTTTCTCTTAATCTGGTTGAGAAAGAGGTCCTCAGTCATGTCTTTGACATGATTGAGGACAGAATGTGTTGGTGCTGCCTAGCGAGCCACAAATTAGATTGACAAAACCATCTATACTGTATTTTGTTTGGTAATAAATCATTAGATCAAATTAGTCAACGAATTATTACTATCCAAATTAGTAACAAATTAAATGGTAAATTCCTTGGTGTTCTCATTGATAAGCTGAATTTCAAGGGCCACATTCAAAATATAGCAAAAAGAAGCTTCTAAAACATAGGAAGTTCTTTCTAAAATTCAGATATTTTTGTCAATGTGAACCTATGTCTTGATATTTTCAAACAATATTGATTATTGACCAACTTGTATAACTGCTAATATTCGTAATTCATAAATTTGAATAAAATTTTAGTATTCTGTTTTAGTTAAAATTACTTGTTTCAATTTCTGCTGTTCCATCCAATATCTAATTATTATCATTCTTTGTTTCTCTTTCCCTTTTTCAATTCAATTTATGCTTTTAATCTCAATTAGTTTTATGTTTTAGTTCAAGTGTTTTCCCACATCTTGCCCAAAAAGCTGTGCATATGAGCACAACCTATTAGCATATTAGCTGAACAACCTACAACAACAACACACTGTTACCCAAGACGAGACAGACCAATATAAACTACTTGAGTCTGTAATTATCTCTTCACGTGATTTTCCCCAAGAAAGTGATGGAGAAGACTGTGCTGCCATCATGATCAAGGTATTACAGGATAAGTTAAGGTATTCAATCCAAAAAAATGACATCAAAGCAGCTTATGGAGTGGGTACCAAATCATCTGGTACTAATAACAGGAGAATACGTTTAAAACTAGATAGCTGCTCCCACAAGTCTGATCTTATCTCATCTGCAGTCGCTAGTAAATCCACTGTTTATGTGAATGAATGTCTGACCAGGTTCAGGCAAATTCTCTTTTTTAAACTGCGTGGTTTCTGCAAAAATTCCCCTACAATTAAACACTGTTTTGTGCGAGATGGCAAAATTATAGCTAGGAGGACTGACACTGGAAAAACCTATTCAATAACCACTGAAGCTCACCTTAATTCTTTCCTCAGTGACTGTGGGATAGCTGCTGTATAGCCTGAATTCAAATTATAATCTCATTTAACTACCTTTGTGTACTTTAGCTCTGCCTTTCCTTTCAAAAGGTTTTAACTTTAGTTAAAAAAAAAAAAAAATAATAATATTGTCATCTTTATTATTGTCTTTTTTCTTTTTACTCCCATGTTCCATAGTACACTGGCTTTGCCTGTGTCCTCTAGTATTAACTTCATTATCCAGTGTTCCTGAGTGTATCTCTATTTAAACTACCTCAGTTTGTTTTAGTGTAACTTTAGTATTCAACTATAGTGTACTTATAATAGTATAGTAAGCAAGCTTTTCATTTTATAGATTTCATAATTGCTTTTTGATTTTTTTGGTCATCTATTGTTATTAACCCTTGTATGGCGCCTGGCTATTTAGCATGTGTTACTCACAGGCGCATACCAAAAAAACAAAAGAAAATTATATTTTCTTCTAAACCTGTTAATTTGTGTTCACTGATCATGGGAAAAATAATAAAAAAATTGTAAGTGGCATATATTGGCCTGCTATAAGGAGGGGAAGTCTGGCAAAAAACAGGCGCTGACTCAGCGTGCGTCCCAGAAGTTTTGTTGCTTGCCAGCTGTCAGGCTGGAGTTGCCACAAAGAGATAATTACCTAATTATGTCAATATGTCTCTGATTGATTTTTCGTAGTTTTTTTGCTGTAATATTATTCGATAGTGTGTAGTGTGATATATTTATATAATAAAATGAGTGAATCATCGCTGTACTCAAAAATATGGTGTGCATATTGTTGATTCAATTATGTTCATCAAACAGTGAACAAATACTTTGTCGGTTATTACACTATATACACAGGTTATATATAAGTATCTGCATGTTTTGTTCACCATAACGAACCACTAAGCTGCTATTATGAGTCAAAAAGTGTCGAGAAGTGACTGCCACACACCAGCCAGCCACTCGCTCCCTCAACACCTCACTTGCCCACATTCTCCTCCCACCCATACTGTTTTTGCTTTTATTCACTATATACAGACGTTATATATAAGTATCTACATTCGTGTTCACCATAACGAAACACTAAGTTGGCATGCTGAGTGGCAGTGCCAGTGGCAGCCCGCTACTGGCTGCTACTTCCTCCCTCCCTCAAGTCACCTGACTCACCCATGTTCTCCTCCCACAATACTGTTTTTGCTTTTATTTACTATATACAGACCCTATATAAAAGTATCTACATTTGTGTTCACCATAACGAACCACTAAGTTGGTATGCTGAGTGGCAGTGGCAATGGCAGCCAGTGGCAGCCCGCCACTGGCTGGCTGCCACTCACTCCCTCAACACCTCACTCGCCCACATTCTCCTCCCACCATACAGTTTTTGCTTTTATTCACTATATACAGACGTTATATATAAGTATCTACATTCGTGTTCATCATAACGAACCACTAAGTTGGCATGCTGAATGGCAGCCCGCCACTGGCTGCCACTCCCTCCCTCCCTCACTTTACCTGACTTGCCACCATTCTCCTCCCACCATACTGTTCTTGCTTTTATATACAGACATTATATATAAGTATTTACATGTTTTGTTCACCATAATTGTACATCTAAGCTTCAATGGTGAGTAAAGGCACCAAGAGGTAGCTATTCACACAGTCAACTGGTGGCGGCCGCCCTCAAGGCCAGACACACTAATATTTCTCCTCCAACAATACTGTTTGTGGTGTTATTACGCTATATACACACATTATATACAAGTATCTACCCTGTTTTATTCACCATACTTGTACAAGTAAACTGGTATGGTGTCCAAAGACCATAGTGGTCACCAGTAAACAACATGATAAGTCGTGCAGACGATGCCACCTTCCTCACCAAAATGGCGGCTCCCAACCTTCTCCTATTGCTGTTTATACCCTCTATACACACTTATATAGAAGTATCTACATTTGTGTTCACCATAGGGAGCCACTAAGCTGCTATGGTGAGTGCAGTCAATAAAAGGTGGCCACACATAGTCAGAAGACAACGCCACCACCCTCCCTCCCACAGCATTACTCCTCCCTCTATGGAGGACAGCGCTAAATATCACCACAATCAAGCTATTATCAGAACCCTGGTCAGTTTTATCACAGTCAGGGGTCTTCTGTAATAATATCATTGCTACACACATAATAGCATGAACAAGTATATTATGGCATCTTCAGGCGATGTTGTGGTCTCAAGCTGAACAGCAGTGCTGTGAGCTCGTGCTGTGAGCTCATGCTGCGTGCGTCAGGCTTGGTAGCTCACTCAATACTGAGGCCCCTAACACCCGGGAATTTAGCCCACGATTTTTTTTTATGGCGTCTGTTTACAAGAGCCCTGATGAAGGTGTGGTGAACCCATGTGTATCCGTGGGCCGTTTAAATCTTGCATAGTACTCCAAAGCATCATATGATGCGATGTGCAATTTACTGCAAGTCGGTCAAAGCATCATATGATGCGATGCACAATTTAAGGGTTAATTATTCTAGTTCATTTTTTACATTCCTAGTTCCCATTAAGTTTTTTTACTTAAAATTACCATTAAGTTTGTATTACTTTAGAATTTTTATTCTACTTTTTTCTTTGTTTTCTATTTTGTAATTTGCCATTCTTGCCTTGTTTTCCTGCAAACAGCCTTTTTATGCAGACAAGTATAGACCCAGAACTAAACCTCTTATCCACTATCTATGACAATCATCACTTCAATGATCAAAATTGCAGATATTTTACAGCACATGATGTAAACAATGTATTAACAGATAATCACAATATCTCTGTAATCAACTTGAACGTTAGATCCCTAGGTAAACACTTCGATGATGTTAGTGCCTTGATTGAAACTATTGACAACAAATTCTCTTTTATTATACTTACTGAAACGTGGTTGAAAGAGGATACTACTCAACTCTTTAACATGCCTAACTACTCGGCAATTCACAACTGTCGTCAAATTCAGAGAGGTGGTGGTACTGCTCTTTACTACCAAGAACTAACATGCTTAAAAATAATTAGAACTAGAGACTGCTGTGGGGAGTATATCTTCGCCAGTTTCAGAGTCAAGGGTGCCGAGTCTGTCATGTCTGTGGGTGCAGTCTATAGAATTCCTAACACTGATGTGTCCGAATTCAATTCAAACCTTAGAAATCTAATACTAGATAACAGACTGAACAAAAACCATCTAATTATCACAGGGGACTTTAATATTGACCTCTGTGAGACTGAACACCCTACTGCTGTTAGCTTCCTCAACTGTATGAATTCCTGCTTCCTCATACCCTTCATCACTAGACCAACTAGAATCACTGATAGTACTGCTACGACTCTAGATCACATCTGGACCAACATAACCTCTCCGCTTACTTCAGGTATAATCACCGTTAGCACTACAGACCATTACCCCACATTTCTCTTAACTAACATTAACAAACCACCTCTTGAGTCAAGGGAGTTAAGCTTTAGGCTGCACAATGAAACTGCTATAAACAATTTTATAACTGCTGCTGATAATGTCAACTGGGAGTCCAAGTTAGGTAACATAGGGGACATCAACCTAGTAGTGTAATCTTTTCTTCAATCAACTCTTAGCCTTTATAACACCCACTGTCCTATGCTTACAAAACAAGTCACAAACAAAAGGCTAAACAATCCTTGGCTTACAAAGGGAATACTTAAATCCATTAACAAAAAACACGACCTTGAGAAGAAGTATAGGTTAGGAACCGTCTCCAAAGAATTCTCAAAGAATTACTCGTTATTGCTATTTAAAATAATTAGACGAGCCAAAACTAAATACTATGAAGATAAATTTACCCAAATAAAAAGCAACATTAAAAAAACTTGGAGCACAATTTCACAAATATTGGGATCAAAGAAGATTTTAAATAACAAACCAACACTCCTGTCCAATAACGTTGGTCAGCTTTCAGCCTCTGATTCTGCTATTGAGTTCAATAGGTTCTTCTCTTCCATTGGGTCATCCCTTGCAAATGATATTCCATCTTCCAGTACTGATGTTAAGGACTATCTTACAGGTAACTATCCACAGTCTCTGTACCTAAAGCCTACTAATTCCACTGATGTCAATGAGATAATCCTTTCCCTTAAAACCAAGTCTAGTGCTCTCGAGGAGATACCAACTTTAATTTAAAAAAAAGCCTTCAAATCTTTAGCCCCTGCCATTGCATTGCTCTTCAACAAGTCACTTGAACTCCAAACCTTTCCAGATATTCTAAAAAAAACCAGCGTTGAATGTAATGAAACGCCATTTTCTGGGTGAGTCCCGGAGGCTCCCCGGAGCTATCCCAGGCTGATATGCTAATGTCAGACTTTGGCATCAGTCATGTGTATGGAGTTCTTAGGCCTACCGGGGACCACGGCCAGAACCGGGCCCCCTCAGAGAGGCAAGGGGAGCAATGGCCTATAGAAGCCCTCGTGTAGTTGGAAGCATTCTATGTCTGCCATCGACCGGAACAGGCACCCAGAAAGGTAAGCGCCCCAAAACAAACCCCTATTCTGGTTAAAATTGCTACCTAAAACCGAACTAGTGGATAGAACTCCCCAACCGAAAACAAGCAAACTAGTGTGACGTCACACACTGCCGCGCCGCTGTCTGCGCAGCTCCCCCCTCCCCGGGAGGGGGAAAGGGGAGCCCCAGACCCCCCGCGCCGGCTACCCACACCTCAGTTCTTGAGGCTGGATGTCAAAAACGCGAAAAACCGCCGACCGGAGGGAGGGAGGGATGCCGGGGAGCCTCCGGGACTCACCCAGAAAATGGCGTTTCATTACATTCAACGCTGGTTTTCTGGGGGGAGCCCCGTCGGCTCCCCGGAGCTAACTACCCACAGACAGAAAAAGAGGGACTTACCCGGGAGGCGGTCGTCGCTCACCCCTCAACTCGAAGCCGAGACAACTGGCTGCAACCGCCGACCCAAAGCAACACAGGCCCGACGAGGCCCAGGGACATTCACAAGGTAACGAGCAGCCAGGACCCTGTTCGACCGCCAAAATCCCCGCGCCCGAATATCAGACCAAGACATATTCCCAAAGACGGCAGCAAGAGCCGCGAACTTACGAACGTCATGGGCACGGGGATAGACCGCAGGCTGGCTGGACCTAATAACCCTGCGGACGACCTGAGAGACCCGAACCCGCGAACAGGGAAGAAGGGAAACCGGATCAACCCACAGCGCGTCCCCGGACACAGAAGCTGTGGCGCGCAAATAACGGCGAAGCGCCGCAACCGGACACAAAACATGATGCACCCCCGGCCTGACCAACCTAAGCATCAACCACCCATGGACCCCTCCGGAACGCAGCAGTCTCATTCTTCGCCAGAAAAGAAGGAGACGGCTGCAAACGAACAAAACTATCACCACGACCAAAAGAGCAGAAACCCCTGCGCCGGAGGAGAGCATGAAGCTCCCCTACCCGACCCCCAGAGGCCAAAGCCAACAAGAAAAGTGCCTTGGAAAAACAATCCTGGACCGAAGGGGCCACAACGAAACGAGGAGATGAAAGGAAAGCGAGCACTCTGTCCAAAGACCAGGACGGCTCAGGCGACGCATGAGCAGCCGGAGGTGAAACAATGCACGAGACAGCTTGCGAAACGGCACAGACGTAACATCGATACCGAAAGCAAGCTGAAGCGGCTCCGCCAGCGCCGCACGATACAAAGCGACAGTGTTAGGCATAAGATGACGGTCCTGAAACAACCACGAGAGGAAGGACAAGACCACCCGAACAGACAAGGAGCTAAGACGACGAAGATGCAAAAAGAAACGGAAGGACCGCCAGGAAACTTCATACTGCCGCCGAGAAGAAGCCCTCAGGTGGGACACCAACAAGGAGGCCACCTGATCACCATAGAGATGATGATAGACTCGAGTAAAAAAAAACCATACGCGAAGACTCGAGGAGAAGATCGAACCAGCTACGTGACGTACCGGCCCGATCTGCTGAAAGAGGCGGAGCCGCGGGAAAACCCTCGGGTTCGGACACCGAGCAACCAGCGCCTGAAACCAAGGCTGGGCCGGCCACCAAGGGGCCAGAAGGACAACTCTCCCCCGGTAAGTCTCTAAGCGAGTCAGGACCTGGAGCAACAGCCGAACCGGGGGAAAGAGGTACAGGAACCCCCACCTCGACCAGTCGAGCCGAAAGGCATCGACCCCGACGGCCTCGCAATCGGGGAAGGGCGCCTTATAAACTGGAAGACGCCGCGACCACGCCGACGCGAAGAGGTCCACCTCGGGGCGCCCGAACGTCTGGCAAAGCCAACGGAAGGACTCGTCGTCGACCGTCCACTCCGTGGAGAGGGGAACGAAGCGAGACAGGGCGTCGGCCAAGGCGTTGGACATGCCCCGTACGTGAACCGCCAGGAGAGCCAAACCCCGAGAACTCAGCAGACGAGTCACCCGAAGCGACCAACCCCAAAGAGACAAGGACCTGCATCGAACCCCCGCGGTTCAGGCAATGAACCACCGGAGAGCAGTCCGAATGGAGCCGAATCGTCGATCCGCAGGCCACCCGAATCCTCCCCAGAGCAAACCACACTGCCGCGAACTCCCGCACCGTACTGTGAGCTCGACGGAAGGACGGATCCCAACGCCCCTGGCCGGCCTGGTGAGCACTGGTCACAAAACCCCAGCCGAGAGACGACGCATCCGTGTACACATCGAGCGAGGGCTCGGGTAGGCGCCAAGGCACTGAACCCCGAAAAACCCGAAGAGGAAGCCGGGGACGCAGCAACCGACGCAAGTCCCCCGGGGGTCGAACTCTGCGATCGCGAGAGAGGCGGAAGGGGGAACCCCGAAGGAACCAGAACAGCCGTCGAAGCCAAACCCGACCCGGCGGGTAGACCACCATCGCGAAGTTCAGGCTCCCGCACAGCCCCTCGAGCAACCGCCGGGTGACCTGAGGGCCCTCCAGAAACAGACGAAGGCGGGACCGCAGCCGCAGGAGAGACTCCGGAGGGAGAGACAAGGAGGCGGTTCGAGAGTCCCACACGAGACCCAGCCAAGTCCGAACCTGAGAGGGAACCAGATGGGACTTCCTCCAGTTCACCAAGAACCCGAACCCGGCGAGCTGGGAAAGAACCAAATCCCTGGCTAGCAAGCAAGCTGACTGGCTGGGAGCCCAAACCAGCCAGTCGTCGAGGTAGGCCAACACCCGAACACCTAGGAGACGCAAACGAGCCACCACAACCCGTGTAAGGCGTGTGAACACGCGAGGTGCCAGGTTCAACCCGAACGGGAGACAACGAAAGCGGTAACTCAGACGCCCCACTACAAAACCGAGCCAGTCCCTGAACCGCGGATGAATCGGGACATGCCAATAAGCGTCCCGGAGGTCCAGGGACACCATCCAAGCTCCCGGCTCCAAGAGGAGCCGAACCTGAGACAGCGTAGTCATCCGAAAGGAGGGGCAATGAACCCAGGGGTTCAGACGGGACAAGTCCAGAATGAACCGCAGGTCCGCACAGTCCCGTTTCGGAACCGGAAACAGACGGGAAACCCATCTGAGGGACGACGTCATTTCGACGACGCCCAAGCGTACCCACTCCAAGACGACTCGACAGAGCGCAGGGGAAGAAGCCTGCCCTGCCAGCCCCGACCCCCCAAAGGGGGGAGGGGCCACCCAACGCCACCGCAGGCCGCGAGACACGACCCGAAAGGCCCACGAATCGTGGGACCAGGCGCGGGCGAACAGCGCAAGCCGCCCCCCCATCGCCCCGTCAAAGGGGCAAACCGCGAAAGGGCCGGCGACCCTTACGAGACCCAGAACCCCGCACAGCGCGAACACCGCGCCGACCAGACGAGGGAGGGTCCGCAGGAGGAGCCAACCCAAAACCTGACACCAGAGGCCTACCACGGCGAGAGGAACCCCGAGCCCTGGCACGACCTTTCCGGGAAGACCCACCCCGGGACCCCCGGAAAACCAACAAGTCCGACATCGGACGACAAGCCGCCGACGCAGCCTGAATAAACTGCACCACAGCCGACTCCCCAAACAGGAGAGGACAAAAAGGTGAAGAACGCCTAAGAGCCAGAGCCCAAGCAGATTCCATGGAGGAACCCAGCACCGCCTGCCGACACGCGAGACGGGAAGCATAGAACAGGGAAACCGCATCCCGCAAAATCGGCGTGAACAGCTTCAACAAGGCAGCCGACGAACGCGCAGCCGAGGACAAGGTGCCGGACCCCGGGACTGACCCAAGCGTCCCCACATCCTCCGCGAGCCAATCCGAAGACAGCTCCAGGAGGGAAAAGAACCGCAAGGCCGAACACAAAAGGCCCCGAGCGCGCAAGTCCTCCGCCACGAGCGCCGCCGAAAGGGAGGGAACCTGCACATGGAGCTGAATAACGCCCACCTCGCGGGGAAGGGCAGGGGCAAACAAGCACTCATTCAGGTACTCAAGTTCACCCCCCAGGAAAACCTGAAGCACCGTGGAAGCTTCCCGCCACTCCAGCGTGCGGGAACGACAGAAAGAATGCCAGGAATCCAGACCAAACAAGGGGCAGTCTGCTAGCCAGGACGACTCCGGAACCCCGTAACGGAGCCAGAAAGGGAACGAAGTCCCAAACCTGAACGTGGACGGATCCATTTCCGAGGCATAATCCGGGTCACGCAGGAGGTAAGCTGCAAAGGCCGCTCGCACCACACCAGGTTGGATGCGATAAGCCGAAAACCTCCGGAAGGACGGAACCGACGTACCCGGGGGAACACGGAACCGTACCCGGGGAGGGGCCGACACCAAATCCAACTCGTACGCAGAGGGGGGGAAAGAAAACCCCACTCCTTGTAACAATAAGCCCCGCTCAGTGGGAAGAAAAACCCAGGCGGGGTCCAGCGGGGCCCAAGGCCCCCAAGTCAGCCCCTCCCCAGCCTCGAGGTCCGTCACCAAAGGACCCGAGGCCGAGTCCTCTCCCCAAGCCCCGACCCCACAAGACAAGGACGGAGCAGCCGGAAAAGCTGGAGGAAGGGGGGCCCACTGGTCAGACCCTGAAGCTTCGGCCGGGAGACAAGACTCGAATGCCTCTGCCACCCCCCCGGAAGGGGCAACCCCCGAAGCTGCCCGAGTCTCGAGATCAAGTAACCCCTGCTCCGACCCCGAAACCCTCAGACGCTTCGGGGCCGGAAGCAGGGGACCAGAACGAACAGAAGGGGAAGGACGAGGAGGTGCGGACTGAACCAGGATCGAAGCGACCCCCACCCCCAAGTCCGGGTCTCGAAAAGCAAAGCGGGGCAGCCCCGGGGCATCCGGGGAAGCAACCAACCGAGCGCGTTGCAACAGACGAAACCTAGACTGCAACGCACGTGCCGCCTGTACCCGAATAGAATCATCAGAGGATTGGGTAAATTGAGTCACAAGCAAGCAGCAACACTCACAGGACTCAGGGTCGAAAGTATCACCGACCCTACAGGCAGCGTGGCAGAGGCAAAAACAATGAGGGTCACCCTGAGACAAGGGGACCGAGCAACCCTCAAACTCGCACACAGCGAGTGGGGACTCCGGGGTCACATCCATCGGACCCATGCGCCCCCTAGGGGATTCCCAGGGTCCTGAGCGTTTACTTTAAGAGGACTCGCGCTCAGGTAGTCCCAGGCAGGGTGCTGCAAACCGGCGCCCAAAACTACCAAGCAAACTTCTAAAGCTGAACCCCAGGGACGTGTACACTCACGGGGACCTAGCAGGGGGCGCCACCGAGGAGAACAGTGGAAGGGCAAAAACAAACTGAATAAAATGACAGAACCCCCCACCAGGCAAAAACAAAAAGAAAAACAAAACCCCGCAAGAGGACAGCGAACCCCAAGGAACAGAGCCGGCCGCGATGTCGGGAATTACAAGCTGAGCAGCACCCTGTGCCCCTACCAGTGCAAACTGCCTCTTACCTGCCGGTAACAAGGGAGAACAGAACACCCAAGAGCCCAACAGGCGGCCGAAAAACCGAAAGGTAAAACGGACCAGCAGAGGCAGACCCCGAGGAGCCTGTGGAAGGTGGCCCCAAGCCCCAAGGGCAGTACTTACAGGGCACCTAGGGAAGGCAGCCCTAGGCGCATGCAGCCCGAGTACTGAAGATAACTCCTGGCTCTCGCACCCACAAAACTAACACCACACTCAAAGCACAGTGCAGTAGCGACACCGGAGCCAGAGCACACGACCATCGCCTATAGCATCAGCCTCAAGAACTGAGGTGTGGGTAGCCGGCGCGGGGGGTCTGGGGCTCCCCCTTCCCCCTCCCGGGGAGGGGGGAGCTGCGCAGACAGCAGCGCGGCAGTGTGTGACGTCACACTAGTTTGCTTGTTTTCGGTTGGGGAGTTCTATCCACTAGTTCGGTTTTAGGTAGCAATTTTAACCAGAATAGGGGTTTGTTTTGGGGCGCTTACCTTTCTGGGTGCCTGTTCCGGTCGATGGCAGACATAGAATGCTTTCAACTACACGGCGGCTTCTATAAGCCATTGCTCCCCTTGCCTCTCTGAGGGGGCCCGGTTCTGGCCGTGGTCCCCGGTAGGCCTAAGAACTCCATACACATGACTGATGCCAAAGTCTGACATTAGCATATCAGCCTGGGATAGCTCCGGGGAGCCGACGGGGCTCCCCCCAGAAAGCAAGAGTAACCCCTGTCCACAAATGTGATGATCTCACAGATGTTAACAACTACAGACCTATATCAATCCTGCCTAACTTGTCAAAAATATTTGAAAAACTAATCTACAAGCAGCTTTACTCTTTTCTAGCCAAACACAATATACTTAGCTCTTGTCAATATGGCTTCAGACCCAAAAAAAGCACTAACGATGCACTTATTAGTATGATTAACTTGATTCACGCAGCTCTTGATAAAAAGGAGTTCCCTGTTGGGTTATTTGTGGACCTGCGTAAGGCTTTTGACACTGTCAACCACCAAAACCTTCTTCTTAAACTACATCATTATGGAGTCAGAGGACACTCCCTGCAATACCTCAAATCTTATCTTACTGACAGGCTCCAGTATGTTTCTTTGAATAATACAATTTCTCCCACCCTACCCATCAACATTGATGTTCCTCAGGGCAGCATACTTGGCCCTCTCCTCTTTCTCATCTACATTAATGACCTTCCAAATGCCTCCCAACACCTCAAACCAATTCTATTTGCTGACGACACAACCTTCGTTTACTCCAGTCCTAACCCCCTTGCTCTAAATGCCACAGTAAATACTGAGCTAAAGAAAGTCCATCTTTGGCTAGCTGCCAACAAACTCACCCTTAACATTGACAAAACGTTCTATATTCTGTTTGGCAATAAATCCTCTAATCAAATAAATCTCAAAATAAACAATACCCAAATTTGTAACAAATTAGATGGCAAATTCCTTGGCGTTCTCATCGACCACAAGCTGAATTTCCAGGGACACATTCTAAATATTTAAAAAAAAAGTTTCAAAAACTTGTTGGCATTCTTTCGAAGATCAGATATTATGTACTCCGCCCTGCCCTGGAGACTCTCTATTACTCCCTCATCTATCCATATCTCAACAATGGTATTTGTGCTTGGGGTTCTACTACCCAAAATCATTTACATCCTCTAATTACTCAACACAAAGCTGCTATTAGGACATTATCCAACTCTAGCCCCAGACATCACTCGGTACCCCTACTCAAATCTCTGAATATGTTAGATATTAAGTCACTGCGCATTCTCTCATGTGTATTATACATAATAATAATAATAATATTTTATTTAGGTAAGGTACATACATACAATAAATTTTTACAAAGATTGGTTGACTTATAGGTAGAGCTAGTACATACAATGCCTAAAGCCACTATTACGCAAAGCGTTTCGGGCATATATACATATATAAAATGCTTAGCTGTAATGCCAATCCTGACCTCAAAAGATTCATTGAAGGTTGTAACAGAACCCATGAGCACCACACCAGAAATAAATACAGTTTTGATATTCCTAGAGTACGACTTAATCAAACTAGAAATGCTCTTTAAATCAAGGGACCCAGAATGTGGAATGACCTTCCCAACCATGTTAAAGACTGTACCTCTCTCAACCAGTTTAAGATAAAAACGAAGCACTACCTAATAAATTCCCTGTAACCTACCTTACCCCTCTGTTGTCAACCCGTCTGTTTTTTTTCAAAACAACGCTGCTTCAATGTAATTGTTCGTAATAATTTGTAATTGTATTTGTGCTGCTTTTTCAGCCATGTTCCCCCCTCTTTTACCTCTATTTTTATTTGTTCTCAACACATTTTATTCTTTATAACCATTAGTATTAAGCTTTAGTCATTAATGTTTTTCCTGCCCAAAACGCTTTGCGTAATAGTGGCTTTAGGCATTGTATGTACTAGCTCTATCTATTAATCCAACAAACTTTGTAAAATCTCTTGTATGTATGTACCTTACCTAAATAAACATTTATTTATTTATTTATTTATATTTATTTATTTAGTGGCTTTAGGCATAGTATGTACTAGCTCTATCTAGAAATCCAACCTTTTTGTAACTCATTTTATAGAATGTACTGTTACCTGAATAAATAATATTAAATAAAAAAATTTTTTATTCAGGTAACAGTGCATACATACATACAAGATAACTAGCCACAATGTAGAACCGAAAACAAGAGATACTTTTTTCACTCACAGGGTTATTAACCCATGGAACGGCCCACCCACTGAAGCTGTAAATGACAAAAATGTATTGAGTTTTAAAATATACCTGGAAAAGATCATCAAGGTAAATGAGGGACCTTTAAGAAGTTGCTGGCTTAGAGTCCTTGTCAAGGCCACTAGGTGTAGAGGTCCTAAGGTAAATCAAGTAAAATCAGATAAATACTTCCAACCTAATGGAATCTTTTCCCACACTCTGGACACTTGTAAGGTTTATATTCAGTATGCACTAAGGTGTAAGTTATTATATGTCTATGCTCCTTATATTTTCTGCTACATTTGGCACACTCAAAAGGTCTGTCATCAGAATGCACTGTCCTGTGACTTCATATTTGTAATATGACGGAATCTCTTCCGTCACAGTGGACATTCATGAGGTTTATCATCCAAATGCACTACCATGTGTTGTATTATACTTCTACGGTGCTTAAACGTTTTGCCGCACTCTGAACACTCAAAAGGTTTTTCATCAGAATGCACTAATCTGTGCCTCTTCATACTTCCACGCTGCACAAATCTCTTCCCACACTCTGGGCACTCATGACGTTTATCTTCATTATGTATTAACACGTGACACTTCATACTTTGAATATGACGGAATCTTTTCAAACACACTGGACACTCATGAAGTTTCACATCAGTATGTACTAACATGTGACGCTTCATATTTCCAAGCTGACCGAATCTCTTCCCGCACTCGGGACACTCATGAGGTTTCACATCAGTATGTACTAACATGTGAAGATTCATAGTTCCAAGCTGACTGAATCTCTTCCCACACTGTGGACATTCATGAGGTTTATCATCAGTATGTACTAACATGTGAGTCTTCATAAGTCCAAGATTACGGAATCTCTTGCCACACTCTGGACATTCATGAGGTTTATCATCCGAATGCACTACCATGTGCTGTATTATATAACTACGATTCTTAAAAGTTTTGCCACAGTCGGCACACTCAAAAGGCCTTTTATCTGTATGCACTAAGCTGTGCTTCCTCATACTTCCAAGATAACGGAACCTTTTCCCACACACTGGACACTCATGAGGAATATCATCTGAATGCACTAACATGTGAGTCTTCATATCTCCAAGTCGACTGAATCTTTTCCCACACACTGAACACTGGTGAGGCTTATCATCCGAATGGATTAACATGTGACTCTTCATATTTCCAAGCTGAATGAATTTCTTCCCACACACAGGACAATTATGAGGCTTATCACCCGAATGCAATAACATGTGATGCTTCATACTTCCAGAGTGACTGAATCTTTTCCCACACCATGGACACTCATGAGGCTTTTCACCAGAATGTACCCTCATGTGAATCTTCATATAGGGGCGAGTAAAGCTCTTCCCACACTCTGGACACTGGTCAGTTTCCATCTTCTGTATGATAAGTGGAAGTTGTGTGAAGGTTTTCCTTCAATGCTTATGTCTGGACACTCGTCTTCTTCTTCTTGATGGTAGGTGCAGTTTGCATGAAGGGCTTATCCTCCTGATGACTGCACGAGTACAAATGTTGATAGGCGCGTTGATGTTCAGAAGGGCAAGGTTTCAGGTGTTTGTTGTGTTGTGGTGGAGACAGAGGAGCTGCGACTATAAACACAGGCAGGTGTTACAGGGAGACTTGCCACACTGTGGGGCACAATGTTGTGTTTATGGTGTCAGCTGGTCCTTGGTGCTGCGGCCAGGTCGTTGTTTTCTGTGTTTGGCTGCTTGTGGCACCATATAATGGTTACAAGACACTTGGTACTGAGGACGGATCGCACATATATATTTTTTACTATCGCGGACACAAAATATGTACATTTATGTGATAGATATAATCCAGGCTTGGTAAGGACGCCCGCCAGAGTAAACAATACACTCCCGAATGCTCACAAACACGATTGAACGCACAAAACATTAGACTGAGACCAGTTTTTGGGTAAACTCCTTTTACATTTATTATGCGTTAGTTATACTTGTATATAATAATACGTATTAAAAGCAAGTGCCTAATATATAATACTAATTAATACAAACGAAGTATGAAGCAACACACTTGTCTGTACATTGCTTTTGTGTAAAAGAATTTTGGAGGCTCATATACTTGTGCGCTAGCTGGCGTTCACAACTATTCTCGCCTACAAGAAGTAGAATTAACCTGCGTGGAGGCAGAGTATTCAGAGTGGTTAGGAGGGGCCTACAAGTACAAGCCAGGCAGAAACAAATGGGCAAAGTTTCTTTCACCCTGAATGCCCCTGTTACCTAGTAGTTGCCACAGTCCGGCAACCAGGAGGCCTGGTCGACGACCGGGCCGCGGGGACGCTAAGCCCCGGAAGCACCTCAAAGTAAGGTAACCTCAAGGTAAGGCAAGGTAGGTGTCATACCTTACCTTTGTGTACCTTAATAGTAGGTGTGATACCTTCCCTGATATCCTTAAAAAAGCAAGAGTAACGCCAGTTCATAAAGGAGGTAATCCGTCAGATATAAACAACTACAGACCAATATCGAACCTACCCATACTATCAAAAATATTCGAAAAAATTATCTACAAACAGCTCTACTCCTATCTCGTAAAATTCGACATTCTTAGCCCCTGTCAGTTTGGCTTCCGCTCTCAAAAGAGTACCAACGATGCAATTATTAGTCTCCTTGATATAATTTACTCAGCCCTTGACAAAAATGAGTTTCCAATTGGACTCTTTATTGACCTGAGAAAGGCCTTTGATACTGTTAATCACGATTACCTCTTATGTAAACTCCATCATTATGGAATCCGAGGCCATGCACTGGACTATATCCAATCCTATCTTAGTGATAGACACCAATGTGTAGCCATCAGTAATATAATCTCTCCCATTCTACCAATAACCGTTGGAGTGCCTCAGGGCAGCATCTTGGGACCCCTACTATTTCTTATATACATTAATGATCTGCCTAATGTCTCTAACATTCTGAAACCTATTTTGTTTGCTGATGATACTACCCTCATTTACTCCAACCCCAACCCACATACACTAAATGATGTTGTTAATAATGAACTAAAAAAAGTCCACTTATGGATGTCAACCAACAAACTAACACTTAATATAGAAAAGACCTACTACATCCTATTTGGAAGCAAATCTACAAATGCAATTCAGCTTCAGATTGACAATGTAAACATTAGCAATAAAAATGATGGAAAGTTTCTTGGCATATTCCTAGACAAGAGACTCAACTTCAGTACCCACATACAACACATAACTAAGAAAGTCTCTAAAACAGTTGGTATACTCTCCAAAATCAGATATTATGTTCCTAACTCTGCACTCATCTCTCTATATTATGCACTAATCTATCCCTATCTCAACTATGGTATCTGTGCATGGGGTTCAACCACTGCAAACCACCTCAAGTCCATCATCATCCAGCAAAAATCTGCTATCAGAATAATATCAAATTCTGCTTTCAGACAACACACAGCCCCCTTGTTTAACTCCCTAAACATGCTAAACATAATCTCACTCCACAAATTCTCTTGTGTCAACTACATTTACATAACCCTGTTCTTAAATGCAAATCCTTGTCTGAAACTCTTCCTGGACAGATGTAATAGGACCCATTATCACCACACCAGAAATAAATATCTCTTTGATATTCCCAGAGTTAAACTTAATCTGTGTAAACACTCTATGCAAATAAAGGGACCCAGTTTATGGAACTCACTCCCTACTGAATTGAAAAGCTGTCCAACTTTTACATCATTCAAAATCAATACTAAAAAGTACCTAATTTCATCTTCATAGTTTTTCACTTTTTGCCTTAAAATTGCACTGTATCAATTGCTACCCAATCTCCCAACCTTTATGTTTCCAATTTGAACATCTTTACCATTGTGATCATTGCTGTTTTCTTATATGTGCTGCCAATCTGTTGTATGGTGTTTATAAATCTTGTTTATCTGTATCTTTTGCTACCCAGTCTCCCAATCTTTATGTACCCATTCTGAACATCTTTACCATTGTGATCATTGCTGTCTTATATGTGCTGTCAATCTGCTGTATGGTGTCTATTAATCTTGTTTAAATTACTAATCAAGCAGTCAATGTAATCAATCAGAGCTTTAATATAACAATGTGCTTTAATATACTTACTTATCTCTCTCATCTCATTTTTCTCTTGTAATGTATCTTTATCATTTATCAATTCTGATTGAAATTACCTACTTAAAATTATCTGCTAGATTAAGGACCTGCCCGAAACGCTGCGCGTACTAGTGGCTTTACAAGAATGTAAATACTGTACTATCCAATGTATTCTCACAAACCCAATGTACCTTCTTGTATATATATAAATAAATAAATAAATAAATAAATAAATAAATAAATAAATAAACCTTGGAGTTAGTCAGCTGTCACAGGCTGCTTCCTGGGGTGTGTGGTGTGGAGAAAAAAAGTTTGTAAAAGATCCGGACACACAGTTGTGTCCGGACCAAGGTCGTGTGAGGTCGCAAGGTTGGCGCTCTTGGCGTCCGCTGCTTGGTGGGAGGTGGAGTATTGCCCCACACTCTTCGTTTTTGCACGTGGTGATACAGAATATTGTGAATTTGTTCTCGATTGTTGACAGCGTCGAAGAAATGGCTGAGGCGGCATGCCTAAGTGGTAGTGAGGAGGACAGACAAGATGATAACAGACCGTTTGAAGTAGTAGTGAACAGAAAGAAACGGAGAAATAATAACAGACAGCGAGACAGTGAGAGTGACGATGAAATTACAAAGAGACCAAAGAATGAGACCCTACTACCAGGAGAAAACGTCGTCTGACGCGGTTGAGTGCACGCTACGCTCCTCACTCTAAGCTGTATTTCAGATCTTAAACTACCGCCAGATGATGTAGACCGCCACCCACAGGCAGCTAAGTACATGGAGTCCAAGCATGTTATATCAAAACCAAAGTAACCAACCAAAATCAACTCATTCCATCTCAAACAAATTCCAAAACAATCCTCTATGGCTGTGAGTACCAGTGCATGCTGCCCGCCACCGCGCTGCCTGACGCAAGTTTCTTCACAATATATACCCCCAGTCCATTCTAACCAATCATGTCTCCTAAAAATGTGACTGCACAGGGAAATAAGGGCAACAAACCTCTTAACAAGGCATCCATCCCGGCCAACTCTAACAACATTCGTGTTTCTCTGTCCGGAAGCTCTGGGGTCCGTGGCGGCGGTGCTGCCCTCCCCTCCTCCCCATTGAGCCAGGGAGCGGTGTCCTCTCAATCCTCTCATATCAACACACTAACATCCCAGTTTACGCAATTCAAGCGAGCTTCCGGTCCCTCACCGGATTTCCCTAACTGGACCGAGAATCAGTGGTTCAAAAAGTTGTGCCTAGTCCTCGAGTCTCAAAATGCTATCATCTTGAGTCTTCTAAATGAGAATCTAGCGAACCGCGCGAATCTCCAACATCAACAACAAGAAATAACCCTCCTCCGCGAGGATATTAGAAACGTAAAGGCTATCCAAGACCAACTCCAGCATGACTTGAATGATCTCCGTGAGGAAAACAATCTGCTGAAAACTGATGAAGCCATAAAAAAACAGGAGGAAGCTCTCAGCAAAATGACTGCATGTATCAATACATTATCAGCCCAACGTTCCGTCTCCCAGGAAGAACAAGACCAACAAAAGCTGCTAGACTCTGTTATTGTGTCGTCCCAAGATATACCTGTGGAACGTGAAGGTGAAAAGTGTGTCGAAATAGCTCAGGCTCTCATAAAAAACAAATTGCAGGTCATTCTAAACAAAACTGACATTATTGCTGCCTATACAGAGTAGGCAAAAAGAATCCATCAGGTCAAAACCAGCGGAAAATTCGCCTGAAGCTGACTTCCCAGTTCATGAAATCCCATCTTGTCCGGACAGCTGCATCCCAACGGAAGGGATTATACATCAACGAGTGCTTGACTAGGAACAGACAGCAACTCCTCTACCGCCTGCGTCAAATCCGTCAACAAAACCCAGATGCGATTCATCAGTGCTTCGTTAGAGATGGACTGATAAAGGTGAGAAAAACCACAGAGGGCAAAATGTTTACAATTGCTAATGAAGAGAACCTCAACACTTTCCTCTCCCAATGTGGTTTGTCTCACCATATTATCACTCTCAATGAATTAACTTAATTAACCCCCTGTCAACTAGTGGGGCTAGGTATCCTAATTCTCCTTGTTTCATTTTTTGACTTAATTTTTAACTTACTCTTAACTAGTCATTTACTGAACTTAATTAATTGAGTGCATTAATATTTCTTCAGGTCTTATTAATTATGCAGTCATAACTGAACTATTTATAGTTAATATTCATTAGCTTAAATTTGCCTATGTTTATTATTCAACTTTTTCTTTGATTTCATTTATTACCTAGGTTGCCTAGCCTCGCCATACTCCCTTACTCCATTGTACCCCTGGCTTTGCCTGTATCTCAAATTGCTAATTGTTACTTACAGTGTACCTGAGAGTACTTGTAAGCAATCTTACCTCATTTTTTCTTTTTTTGCTCAATTTGTTTTTGTATTCTATAGTCTTGTTTATATTTCTATATCTTTTGTTTTGTATAGTCCATGTTTATATGTTTTTTCTTTAATCTCATTTATTACCTAGGTTGCCTAGCCTAGCCATACTCCCTTACTCCATTGTACCCCTGTAAGCCCCTTGTTAGCTACCTCATTTTTTTCTTTTGTTGTTCATTTTGTGTTTGTTTTGTACAGTATTGTTTATAAATTTTTCCCCCTTTTATAGCTAAATTCTACTTTGTAATTTGCCTTTCTTGCATTGTTTTCCTGCAATCAGCTTTTTTATGCAGACAAGTATAGACCCAGAACTAAACCTCTTATCCACTATCTATATGACAATCATCACTTTAATGACCTAAATTGCAGATATTTTGCAGCACATGATGTAAACAATGTATTAACTCATAATCACAATATCTCTGTAATCAACTTGAACGTTAGATCCCTAGGTAAACACTTCGATTTTGTTAGTGCCTTGATTGAAACTATTGACAATAAATTTTCTTTTATTATACTTACTGAAACATGGTTGAAAGAGGATACTACTCAACTCTTTAACATGCCTAACTACTCGGCAATTCACAACTGTCGTCAACTTCAAAGAGGTGGTGGCACTGCTCTTTACTACCACCAAGAACTAACATGCTTAAAAGAAATTAGAACTAGAGACTGCTGTGGGGAGTATATCTTCGCCAGCTTCAGAGTCAAGGGTGCCTAGTCTGTCCTGTCTGTGGGTGCAGTCTATAGAATTCCTAACACTGATGTATCCGAATTCAACTCAAACCTTAGAAATCTAATACTCGATAACAGACTGAACAAAAACCATCTAATAATCGCAGGGGACTTTAATATTGACTTCTGTGAGCCTGAACATCCTACTGCTGTTAGCTTCCTCAACTGTATGAACTCCTGCTTCCTCATACCTCATACCTGCAGGTGGGAGAGGTACATAATAATTTACACATGGAAAATATTAGAGGGGCTGGTCCCAAACCTGCACAAAGAAATAACATCACATGAGACCAGAAGACATGGCAGGATGTGCAGAATACCCCCGTTGAAAAACAGAGGTGCAACTGGTACTCTGAGGGAGAACTCTATCAACATCAGAGGTCCGAGACTGTTCAACACGCTTCCTCTACACATAAGGGGCATAACTGGCCGACCCCTCACAGTGTTCAAGAGAGAACTGGATAAGCACCTCCAAAGGATACCTGATCAACCAGGCTGTGACTCGTGCGTCAGGCTGCGAGCAGCCGCGTCCAACAGCCTGGTTGATCAGTCCGGCAACCAGGAGGCCTGGTCGACGACCAGGCCCCGGAAGCACCTCAAGGTAACCTCAAGGTAACCTCAAGGTAAGGTACCTTTAATCACTAGACCTACTAGAATCGCTGATAGTACTGCCACGACTAGATCACATCTGGACAAACATAACCTCTCCGCTTACTTCAGGTATAATCACCGATAGCAATACAGACCATTACCCCACATTTCTCTTAACTAACATTAGCAAACCACCTCTAGAGTCAAGGGAGTTAAGTTTTAAGCTGCACAATAAAACAGCTATAGGCAATTTTATAACTGCTGCTGATAATGTCAACTGGGAGTCCGAGTTAGGTAACATAGTGGACATCAACCTAGCAGTGCAATCTTTTCTTCAAAAAACTCTTAGCCTTTATAATACCCACTGTCCTATGCTTACAAAACAAGTCACAACCAAAAGGCTTAACAATCCCTGGCTTACAAAGGGAATACTTAAATCCATTAATAAAAAACATGACCTTGAGAAGAAGTATAGGTTAGGAATTGTCTCCAAAGAATTCTCAAAGAATTACTCATCATTGCTATCTAAGATAATTAGACAAGCCAAAACTAAATACTACGAAGATAAATTTACTCAAATAAAGAGCAACATTAAAAAAACTTGGAGCACAATTTCACAAATATTGGGATCAAAGAAGACTTTAAATAACAAACCAACACTCCTTTCCAATAACGATGGTCAGCTTTCAGCCTCAGATTCTGCTATTGAGTTCAATAGGTTCTTCTCTTCCATTGGGTCATCCCTTGCAAATGATACTCCATCTTCCAGTACTGACGTTAAGGAGTATCTCACAGGTAACTATCCACAGTCTCTACCTAAAGCCTATTAATCCCACTGACGTCAATGAGATAATCCTTTCCCTTAAAACCAAGTCTAGTGCCCTTGAGGAGATACCAACTTTAATTTACAAAAAAGCCTCCAGATCTTTAGCCCCTGCTATTGCATTGCTCTTCAACAAGTCACTTGAACTCCAAACCTTTCCAGATATTCTAAAAAAAGCGAGAGTGACGCCTGTCCACAAATGTGGTGATCCCACAGATGTTAACAACTACAGACCTATATCAATCCTCCCAAACTTGTCAAAATTTTGAAAAACTAATCTATAAGCAGCTTTACTCTTATCTAGCCAAACACAATATACTTAGCCCTTGCCAATATGGCTTCAGACCCAAAAAAAAGGACTAACGATGCACTTATTAGTATGCTTAACTCGATTCATACAGCTCTTGATAAAAATGAGTTCCCTGTTGGGTTATTTGTGGACCTGCGTAAAGCTTTTGACACTGTCAACCACCAAAACCTTCTTCTTAAACTACATCATTATGGATTCAGAGGACACTCCCTGCAATACCTCAAATCCTACCTTACTGACAGGCTCCAGTATGTTTCTGTGAATAATTCAATTTCTCCCACCCTACCCATCAACATTGGTGTTCCTCAGGGCAGCATACTTGGCCCTCTCCTCTTTCTCATCTACATTAATGACCTTCCAAATGCCTCCCAACACCTCAAACCAATTCTATTTGCTGACGACACAACCTTCATTTAATCCAGTCCTGACCCCCTTGCTCTAAATGCCACAGTAAATACTGAGCTAAATAAAGTCCATCTTTGGCTAACTGCCAACAAACTCACCCTTAACATTCACAAAACTTTCTATACTTTGTTTGGCAATAAATCCTCAAATTAAAAAAATCCCAGGATAAATAATACTCAAATTTGTAATAAAATAGATGGCAAATTCCTTGGCATTCTCATTGACCACAAGCTGAATTTCCAGGGCCACATTCTAAATATATCAAAAAAAGTTTCAAAAACTGTTGGCATTCTTTCTAAGATCAGATATTATGTACCCCGCCCTGCCCTGGTGACTCTCTATTACTCCCTCGTCTATCCATATCTCAACTATGGTATTTGTGGTTGGGGTTCTACTACCCAAAATCATTTACGTCCTCTAATTACTCAACACAAAGCTGCTATTAGGACAATATCCAACTCTGGCCCCAGACATCACTCGGTACCCCTACTCAAATCTCTGAATATGTTAGACATTAAGTCACTGCACATTCTCTCATGTGTATTATACATATATAAAACGCTAAACTGTAATGCCAATCCTGACCTCAAAAGCTTCATAGAAGGTTGTAACAGAACCCATGAGCACCACACCAGGAATAAATAGTTTTGATATTCCTAGAGTACGACTTAATCAAACTAGAAATGCTCTACAAATCACGGGACCCAGATTGTGGAATGACCTTCCCAACCATGTTAAAGACTGTACCTCTCTCAACCAGTTTAAGATAAAAACGAAGCTATACCTAATAAATTCCCTGTAACCTACCTTACCCCTCTAATGTCATCCAATATCTGTTTTTTTTTAAAGAGCGCTGTTTGTCGACAGAATTGTATTTGTGCTGTTTTCAGCTGTTTTCATTCCATGTTTTCATTTTACTCTTTATGCTCAATTAGTATTAAGCTTTAGTCATTTATGTTTTTTATGCCCGAAACGCTTTGCGTAATAGTGGCTTTAGGCATTGTGTGTACTAGCCCTAACTATAAATCCATCACTCTTTGCAAAATCTCCTTTATGTATGTACCTTACCTAAATAAACATTTTGATTTTGATTTGATTTGATTACTCTGCAAGACTCAAGACAAGCAATTTAATAGAAGGAAGAGGCTGCTGTTCCCTACAACATGCCAGTTGAATTTCCACCAAAAGCTAGAGTGGACGCTTCGTCTAGCTAAAGAATGTTTGGAATACGAACCACTCTTCAAGGTGGGTCTTCACCGGCCCTACATAACAGTTGGGACTGAACAGGCCGTGGAACGCCTCACGACGGTTGGTTTTGAAAATGTAGTGATGGTTCCTCCAGAAGAAGATATGTTGCACACAAAGATCATAGTTTTCAAGTTTCCAACTTATTTAGATCCTGACTGTCTTCTTCTTAACAATGATAATGTTGTCTGGGCAAAGAGGAACAGTGTTCGTGGTGACAAACAAAGCCAGGTTGTTGCCTTGGTAAAGGGTGAGGCGCCGGAGAAAATTTTTGTGCAAGGACTAGGCTATAGGAACGTTGCAAAATACGTTGAGGAGCCCATACTATGCATGAAGTGTTCACGTTCGGGACATATGGCATGGAAATGCCAGTTTGACCCCAGGTGTCGGTATTGTGGGAAAAAACACGACTCGCGAAAGTGTAAAGTCAAGATTGAAAGAAGTGAAAAAATCGTCCCATTTTGTTGCAACTGTCGAGGCAGCCACAATGCTGGTTCCTCTCTATGCCCCATGAAGCCTCATCTGAAAGAGACTAGGACGGGTCCTACAAGCAGGATAGATGTATCCTCGCAGCAAGGAAAGATTGTGCAAGAGGAACATGGAGGAAACAGCTGGAAGCCAACGACAGCCCCTATGATCAATGTGTGGGAGAAATTGACGGAAAAAATAAAGGCGAGCCTAGGGAAAGTACATCATGCAGTGGGAAAACTGAAACCTTGTGAGGACAAGGTTCAGGACAATATGGTCACCTCTGAGGTTGGTAATCAAATTTTGGAGTATCTAAAAAAACTAGATAAGAGGATTGAGGCCTTGGAAAAATTGGCTATGGAAGGTAGACGGGGTGAAGATGGTGGTGAAACAGGACGTGTAATTGAAAGTGAAACGTGCGTAGAAGAAAGTAATGATGTGCATGAGGTAACGATGATTGAGGATAGTCAGGAGAATACACTTTCTAGTAGTGTTCCCGGTGTTCAACCTCCTGTTGTGACAAATGGCGAAAGAACGGTTAAAGTAAAACGGGTTACAGAAATAACAAACAAAATAGATATGAATAATATTACCTTCGATGTTAGTAGTAGTTGTGAAAGTGAGGAGAAAGAAAAAATGTTTCGGTGTTGGAAGGAAGTTTCTAAGGTACTTTCGTATCTTATGGAATGTGACGGACAGGGCAAAGGTAGTTTTATTATTAATCATGGATGAAAGTAAATTGAGAATATTATCTTGGAACGTTAATGGATTAAAAATTAGAGCGGTGGATGTACACTATTATACTCTTAGAGAGAATATTGACATAGTAGCACTCCAGGAAACTGGGGATAGGGATGGTAGCATTCTGAGGCTAAATGGCTAGGCTCCAATGTGTTTCTGTGAATAATACAATTTCTACCAACCTACCCATCAACATTGGTGTTCCCCAGGGCAGCATACTTGGCCCTCTCCTCTTTCTCATCTACATTAATGACCTTCCAAATGCCTCCCAACACCTCAAACCAATTCTATTTGCTGACGACACACCCTTCATTTACTCCAGTCCTGATCCCCTTGCTCTAAATGCCACAGTAAATACTGAGCTAAATAAAGTCCATCTGTGGCTAACTGCCAACAAACTCACCCTTAAATAAATATATAAACATAAATATAAATATGTTTATTCAGGTAAGGTACATACATACAAGTGATGTTACATTAATGGATTGATATATAGATAGAGCTAGTACATACAATGCCTAAAGCCACTATTACGCAATGCGTTTCGGGCAAGAAAAACATTAATATCTAGAACTTAATACTAATTGAGCATAAAGAATAAAAAGTGTTGAAAACAAATACAAATAAAGATAAAAAAAAAGGGGGAACATGACTGAAAAAGCAGCACAAATACAATAGGTTGACAAACAGTGTTGATTAAAAAAAAAAAATAATAATAATAAAATAACAGACATGGGTTGACAATAAAGGAGTGAGGTGGGTTACAGGGAATTTATTAGGTAGTGTTTGGTTTTTATCTTAAACTGGTTGAGAGAGGTACAGTCTTTAACATGGTTGGGAAGGTCATTCCACATTCTGAGTCCCTTGATTTGTAGAGCATTTCTAGTTTGATTAAGTCGTACTCTAGGAATATCAAAACTGTATTTATTCCTGGTGTGGTGCTCATGGGTTCTGTTACAACCTTCAATGAAGCTTTTGAGGTTCTCTTAACATTGACAAAACTTTCTATATTCTGTTTGGCAATAAATCCTCTAATCAAATAAATCTCAAAATAAACAATACCCAAATTTGTAACAAATTAGATGGCAAATTCCTTGGCATTCTCATTCACCACAAGCTGAATTTCCAGGGACACATTCTAAACATATCAAAAAAAGTTTCAAAACCTGTGGGCATTCTTTCTAAGATTAGTCGATATTATGTACCACGCCCTGCCCTGGTGACTCTCTATTACTCCCTTATCTATCCATATCTCAAAAATGGTATTTGTGCTTGGGGCTCTACTACCCAAAATCACTTACGTCCTCTAATTACTCAACACAAAGTCGCTATTAGGACAATATCCAATTCTGGCCCCAGACATCACTCGGTACCCCTACTCAAATCTCTGAATATGTTAGACATTAAGTCACTGCACATTCTCTCATGTGTATTATACATATATAAAACGCTAAACTATAATGCCAATCCTGATCTCAAAAGCTTCATAGAAGGTTGTAACAGAACCCATGAGCACCACACCAGAAATAAATACAGTTTTGATATTCCTAGAGTACGACTTAATCAAACTAGAAATGCTTTACAAATCAAGGGGCCCAGAATGTGGAATGACCTTCCCAACCATGTTAAAGACAGTACCTCTCTCAACCAGTTTAAGTTAAAAACGAAGCTATACCTAATAAATTCCCTGTAACCTACCTTACCCCTCTATTGTCAACCCATGTATGTTGTTTTTTTTTTTTTTGTTTTTTGTCATCTTGGGGTACCACTTCCCCAGTGGCTTTATTCTGGAGATGGTGAGTGGCTTGACCGAACCCGTGAGAGGATAAGCTACGGCTGGAGGGACACATGTGCGCATGTGTTCTTGTCTTCTCCGGGGACTTGACTAGTTCAAGCCAGGCATGCCCTCCCCGTGACTTATTTTGTTCATGCGCGCATGACATTAAAGTTGATCCTCTCCTTGTGAGAGGAATTCATTCTTTTAGTGGCATGCCATTTTATGTTATTTGTGTTATATGTTTTATACCATCCTCTTTTTTATATCTCCAGGTGTATTTATTTTTATTTTTGTTTAGCACACAAGTAGGCCACGACATTAGTTTTATTTTGTTTTAGTTGTAATATGTTTTTAGGGTTAGATGCTGCGGGGCCTCGCGGCCCATGCCTTGTGGCTGGGTCGTGGGGCTCTATAGCTAGAATAAAACCCTTTTCCCCCCCGAAGTGGCAAGGGGAGTAAAAGGGGACAAAAAAAAATAAAAACGAAGCTATACCTAATAAATTCCCTGTAACCTACCTTACCCGTCTGTTGTCAACCCATGTATGTTTTTTTTTTTTTTTTCAAATCAACGCTGTTTGAATGTAATTTTCTGTAATAATTTGTAATTGTATTTGTGCTGCTTTTTCAACAATGTTCCCCCCTCTTTTACCTCTATTTTTATTTGTTCTCAACACATTTTATTCTTTTTACTCATTAGCTTTAAGCTTTAGTCATTAATGTTTTTCCTGCCCGAAACGCTTTGCGTAATAGTGGCTTTAGGCATTGTATGTACTAGCTCTATCTATAAAGCCAACAAACTTTGTAAAATCTCTTTATGTATGTACCTTACCTAAATAAAAATTATTATTATTATTATTATTATTATTATTATTATTATTATCATTATAGAGGTTTTCACTTATATGCTGATGGAGGAACTAGGGGGGTCTCATGTTATGTCAAAAGTACCATACCTGCCGAGATAACTGGAATCCCTCAGAGATATAGAGGTATTGAAAGTATTAGCTTACGGATACAATTAAAGGACCGAGAGTTAAATTTCATTAATCTATACATCTCTGATAGCTCCCTTGATTTAAGATACTTGCCAGATTCCTTCTATTCTGAAGATACACTTGTGGTAGGGGATTTTAATGCCAGACATCCAGCTTTAGGATCAAGGGGTAAAGCAAATAGGAATGGTTGCAGATGGTACCAGTTTTTGCAGGAACATGAAGATGTTCAACTGCTGGGCGAGCCCTCTCCTACTCATTTGAGGGGAGGGAGATTAGATTATGCTTGTTTAATAAATGCTGAGGGCATAGAGGGGAATTGTCTTACTGTGGATGAAATGCTAAGTGATCATTTTGCATTACAAATACAGCTTAAACTAGATAAAAAGCATGCCTGCCTTCAGAGGAAAAGGTTAAAGTTTAATGAGGGAGAATTAAGGGGTCTTGTTGGCCATATTAAGTCTTGGTATGATACTTATAAGCCAGTTTCGGCAGAAGAATTTTATGAAGATTTAATTAAGGAGGTAGATGTATTTAATGCAACATTGAAAAGGAAAACATTTAGTATAAAAAAGCATCCCCCCAGAAAAGAAAATTATACACAGGACAAGATGCTCAAGGGGTGGACATTGACAATGAGGAGAGCTCACAGGGATTGGAATAGGAATGGTAGGACTGAGGAAGGGAAGAATGCTTTACTGGCAGTTGCTAGGCTGTGTGGGGAGAAGAGAAAGGAAATTAGGAGCAAGTATTGGCAGGAGTTTGCAGAGAAAGTTGGGAGTAACAGAAACTTGAAGGGAATTTGGCAAGACGTAAATAAAATAAGGGGTAAAAAGCATAATTTTGTTGCACATCCTGACTTTCAAGGAATTGCAAATGGTCTCGTAAATAAATAGGCGAAAGCTGCCAAACTTAGTTCATTACCGGCTGTAACGAGAGAGTCATTAGATTCTTGGAAAGATCTAAGAAAGGATTTTATACTTACAGCAGGTAACAGTGGTGATGTCACTTGCACAGGTATTAGGTATTACCAGAGAAGAACTAATAACGGCGATTAAAGTTGGGAAATTTACCGCCCCTGGGGAGGATGGAGTAACTTATGAAATACTTAATGAACTTGCCATTATGACGAAAAGCCCACTTTTAGACCTCTTTAATATTAGTTATAAAGAGGGCAGTATTCCCAGTAAATGGAAAAAAGCTATGATCATCCCTATCCCTAAAGCCAATGGAGAGTACAGACCTGTGTCTTTAACCTCGTGTTTTTGTAAAATGATGGAGAGGATCATTTTAAATAGACTTTTATATATAATAGGTGATCAGCTGTCTAGTAACTTGTTTGGGTTCCTCAAAGGAAAAAGTACCTCTGATTGTATTATTAAATGTCTAGCTAATGAAAATGATTATGCTGAATTTCCAAGGGACAAGCTGAATTTCCAGGGACACATTCTAAACATATCAAAAAAAGTTTCAAAAACTGTGGGCATTCTTTCTAAGATCAGATATTATGTACCACGCCCTGCCCTGGTGAATCTCTATTACTCCCTTATCTATCCATATCTCAACTATGGTATTTGTGCTTGGGGCTCTACTACCCATAATCACTTACGTCCTCTAATTACTCAACACAAAGCTGCTATTAGGACAATATCCAATTCTGGCCCCAGACATCACTCAGTACCCCTACTCAAATCTCTGAATATGTTAGACATTAAGTCACTGCACATTCTCTCATGTGTATTATACATATATAAAACGCTAAACTATAATGCCAATCCTGATCTCAAAACCTTCATAGAAGGTTGTAACAGAACCCATGAGCACCACACCAGAAATAAATACAGTTTTGATATTCCTAGAGTACGACTTAATCAAACCAGAAATGCTCTACAAATCAAGGGGCCCAGAATGTGGAATGACCTTCCCAACCATGTTAAAGACAGTACCTCTCTCAACCAGTTTAAGTTAAAAACGAAGCTATACCTAATAAATTCCCTGTAACCTACCTTACCCCTCTATTGTCAACCCATGTATGTTGTTTGTTTTTTTTTTGTTTTTCAAATCAACGCTGTTTGAATGTAATTTTCTGTAATAATTTGTAATTGTATTTGTGCTGCTTTTTCAACAATGTTCCCCCCTCTTTTTCCTCTTTTTATTTGTACTCAACGCATTTTTTTCTTTTTACCCATTAGTTTTAAGCTTTAGTCATTAGTGTTTTTTCCTGCCCGAAACGCTTTGCGTAATAGTGGCTTTAGGCATTGTATGTACTAGCTCTATCTATAATCAAACCAGTAATGCTCTACAAATCAAGGGGCCCAGAATGTGGAATGACCTTCCCAACCATGTTAAAGACTGTACCTCTCTCAACCAGTTTAAGTTAAAAACGAAGCTATACCTAATAAATTCCCTGTAACCTACCTTACCCCTCTATTGTCAACCCATGTATGTTTTTTGTTTTTTTGTTTTTCAAATCAACGCTGTTTGAATGTAATTTTCTGTAATAATTTGTAATTGTATTTGTGCTGCTTTTTCAACAATGTTCCCCCCTCTTTTTCCTCTTTTTATTTGTACTCAACGCATTTTTTTCTTTTTACCCATTAGTTTTAAGCTTTAGTCATTAGTGTTTTTTCCTGCCCGAAACGCTTTGCGTAATAGCGGCTTTAGGCATTGTATGTACTAGCTCTATCTATAAAGCCAACAAACTTTGTAAAATCTCTTTATGTATGTACCTTTACCTAAATAAAAATTGTTATTATTATTATTATTATAAAGCCAACAAACTTTGTAAAATCTCTTTATGTATGTACATTTACCTAAATAAAAATTGTTATTATTATTATTATTATAAAGCCAACAAACTTTGTAAAATCTCTTTATGTATGTACATTTACCTAAATAAAAATTATTATTATTATTATTATTATTATTATTATTATTATTATTATTATTATTATTATTATTATAGAATTTTTATTGATTTACAAGGCGCTTTTGATAAAGCCAACAAAGAGGTTATTTTATATGAATTAGCTGGTCTTGGTGTTAAAGGGAGATTATTGCGCTGGATAGGGGATTATCTTTACGAAAGGAAGGCTCAGGTGTGGTATCAAGGTTGTATGTCAGGTGTGAGGTCTTTTGAACTCGGCACACCTCAGGGAGGAGTGTTGAGTCCCACCCTGTTTAATGTACTAATGAATAAGATAGCATCTGAGAGATACTCAAATGGGGTAACTCCGATCATATATGCCGATGATATTTTGTTTCAGGGCAAAGGTATTTCAAAGGTTCAAACAGTGGTGGACAATTTCGGAAACCTGTACGTGTCACCAAGTTCAAGTTCAAGTATGTTTATTGAGATAAGCAAGAAATACATCTCAAAGGGATAGAGTAGCTTAGGCTATTTCTACCCCCCTCTACTTCAAGTCCCTCAAGGGGCGCACAAATTCAGTGAGTACAAATAAACAAATAACATTACAAGAATCCCATTTAACATTGCAGGTTTATATAGTAAGTACAGCATATAATTGTTACACTCTTGGGGCAAAATTCTTGTAGCTCCTAAGTATCCTGTCTATCATACCATTATCACACATCCAAACAATTTGTTGTGGTACACTATTTATTTCCTTATTTCTATAGTTTTCAATAAGTTGACACTCTAATACATAATGTTCTAAGGTGTGGGCGTGCGGCATACTACATAATTTACACTCCTTATCTTTTTCACTGACATCAACACCGTATTGCCAGATATATTTGTATCCTAATCTTAATCTCATGTAAATTGAATCCTTCCAAGTAGACTTTCCTTTACCATAAGTGAAGGACGAATTTGTATTTATTATTGAATAATTCTTAAGTGTGTTACTACTGTCCACCATTGCCATTCTCTTTATCATTTCTTCACCCTCTTGGATCATCTTGATTCTTGTTTTTTATTTGTTTCAAGGTTAACTGACATACAACATCAACAAGAGTTTTTTCAGTGGCTCTCTTCGCTATGTCATCAACTACCTCATTCAACAGTATTCCCACATGTGAAGGGATCCACATGAATCTTACTTTATACCCAGATTTTTCTAGTCTCTTAACATTCTCTCTACACTCTATCACAATATTCTGATATACTGGGCGTCTGCTATTTAAAGACTCTAACGCTCCTCTGCTGTCAATAAAGAAGCAAGCATTTTTACCACATTTGACTACTTCCTGTAATCCTGCTAATACTCTTTGGAGTTCAGCCTGCGTTGAAGAGACATTGCCAGTTAAGCGGCGTCCAATAACAGTATCTACAGTGCCGATGTCAGTGTACTCCCTGATCAAGACTCCACATCCTGCCTTCCCATCCCTAGCTACTGATCCATCACAATATACATGTAGAGTGTTTTCTGTAGGCAGTTTTCTAATTATACAATCATATGTTGCCCTCAGCTCTCCTATTTCATACATACTTTTTTTCTTATGCAAGGGAGTAATTACTACATCTACATTACAATCCTCCCATGGTGGTGTAAATTTTCTCTTGGGCACAGCAATACACTCTGTAATAACATCATACTTTATAACATTAGAACATAAGTTATTCATATATACTCTCTTCTTCATCATACACTGTTCACTACTTCCCACCTTTTGAACCGAGAGGATTAATTCATTAGCTCCCCCACCTCTCATTAATCTAATGGCAGAGGCTACATTTATCTCTTCAATTCTATCCCCAATACTGCAGATTCAACTCCATCCTCATTATCTCAATCATAGCATTTCTTGAGCACCCTAAGATAATTCTCATGGCTTCATTTTGTACCTTCTCCAACTTGCCCATCCTACCTTTCCCAAAACAAAAAATGACAGGTGCAGCATAATCAATAAGAGATCTTACAGTGCTCAAGTATATCATTCGTAGCAAAGGGACTCCCACTCCCTTTTCACAGCATGCCAAGGCCTTCAAAGGTTGTAATCTCTTCCGACATTGACCCAACAGTCTGTTCATCTCAGCTTCCAAACTCTCATGGGTATATCCAACATATATGCCTAAATATTTATATATATTAACTCTCTCTATATTTTTACCGTTTATTTTCAATACAATGGGGCTCCGACATCTACATTCAAACTTAGTTTTGTTTTCATTAACCACCAGTCCCATATGGTGACACAGGTTTCCGAAATTGTCCAACACTGTTTGAACCTTTGAAATATCTTTGCCCTGAAACAAAATATCATCGGCATATATGATCGGAGTTACCCCATTTGAGTATCTCTCAGATGCTATCTTATTCATTAGTACATTAAACAGGGTGGGACTCAACACTCCTCCCTGAGGTGTGCCGAGTTCAAAAGACCTCACACCTGACATACAACCTTGATACCACACCTGAGCCTTCCTTTCGTAAAGATAATCCCCTATCCAGCGCAATAATTTCCCTTAACACCAAGACCAGCTAATTCATATAAAATAACCTCTTTGTTGGCTTTATCAAAAGCTCCTTGTAAACAATGAAAATTCTATAATAATCATTTTCATTAGCTAGACATTTAATAATACAATCAGAGGTACTTTTTCCTTTGAGGAACCCGAACAAATTACTAGACAGCTGATCACCTATTATATATAAAAGTCTATTTAAAATGATCCTCTCCATCATTTTACAAAAACATGAGGTTAAAGACACAGGTCTGTACTCTCCATTGGCTTTAGGGATAGGGATGATCATAGCTTTTTTCCATTTACTGGGAATACTGCCCTCTTTATAACTAATATTAAAGAGGTCTAAAAGTGGGCTTTTCGTCATAATGGCAAGTTCATTAAGTATTTCATAAGTTACTCCATCCTCCCCAGGTGCGGTAGATTTCCCAACTTTAATCGCCGTTATTAGTTCTTCTCTGGTAATACCTAATACCTGTGCAAGTGACATCACCACTGTTACCTGCTATAAGTATAAAATCCTTTCTTAGATCTTTCCAAGAATCTAATGACTCTCTCGTTACAGCGGGTAATGAACTAAGTTTGGCAGCTTCCGCCCATTTATTTACGAGCCCATTTGCAATTCCTTGCGGGTCTGGATGTGCAACAAAATTATGCTTTTTACCCCTTATTTTATTTACGTCTTGCCAGATTTCCTTCAAGTTTCTGTTACTCCCAACTTTCTCTGCAAATTCCTGCCAATACTTGCTCCTAATTTCCTTTCTCTTCTCCCCACACAGCCTAGCAACTGCCCATCTCAGCTTCCAAACTCTCATGGGTATATCCAACATATATGCCTAAATATTTATATATATTAACTCTCTCTATATTTTTACCGTTTATTTTCAATATAATGGGCCTCCGACTTCTACATTCAAACTTAGTTTTGTTTTCATTAACCACCAGACCCATATGGCGACACGTACAGTTGTGTCCAGACCACGGTTGTGTGCGGTCGCAAGGTTGGCGCTCTTGGCGTCCGCTGATTGGTGGGAGGTGGAGTACTGTCCCACACTCTTCGTTTTTGCACGTGGTGATACAGGATATTGTGAATTTGTTCTCGATTATTGACAGCGTCAAAGAAATGGCTGAGGCGGTATGCCTAAGTGGTAGTGAGGAGGACAGACAAGATGATAACAGACCGTTTGAAGTAGTAGTGAACAGAAAGAAACGGAGAAATAATAACAGACAGCGAGACAGTGAGAGTGACGATGAAATTACAAAGAGACCAAAGAATGAGACCCTACTCAGCAAGACTCAAGACAAGCAAGACAAAACAAGAAGGAAGAGGCTGTTGTTCCCTACAACATGCTAATTGAATTTCCACCAAAAGCTAGAGTGGACGGTACGTCTAGCTAAAGAATGTTTGGAATACGAACCACTCTTCAAGGAGGGTCTTCACCGGCCCTACATAACAGTTGGGACTGAACAGGCCGTGGAACGCCTCACGACGGTTGGTTTTGAGAATGTAGTGATGGTTCCTCCAGAAGAAGGTATGTTGCACACAAAGATCATAGTTTTCAAGTTTCCAACTTATTTGGATCCTGACTGTCTTCTTCTTAACAATGATAATGTTGTCTGGGCAAAGAGGAACAGTGTTTGTGGTGACAAACAAAGCCAAGTTGTTGCCTTGGTAAAGGGTGAGGCGCCGGAGAAAATTTTTGTGCAAGGACTAGGCTATAGGAACGTTGCAAAATATATTGAGGAGCCCATATTATGCATGAAGTGTTCACGTTCGGGACATATGGCATGGAAATGCCAGTTTGACCCCAGGTGTCGGTATTGTGGGAAAAAACACGACTCGCGAAAGTGTAGAGTCAAGATTGAAAGAAGTGAAAAAATCATCCCATTTTGTTGCAATTGTCGAGGCAGCCACAATGCTGGTTCCTCTCTATGCCCCATGAAGCCTCATCTGAAAGAGACTAGGACGGGTCTTACAAGCAGGATAGATGTATCCTCGCAGCAAGGAAAGATTGTGCAAGAGGAACATGGAGGAAACAGCTGGAAGCCAACGACAGCCCCTATGATCAATGTGTAGGAGAAAGGGACGGAGAAAATAAAGGCGAGCCTAGGGAAAATACATCATGCAGTGGAAAAACTGAAACCTTGTGAGGACAAGGTTCAGGACAATATGGTCACCTCTGAGGTTGGTAATCAAATTTTGGAGTATCTAAAAAAACTAGATAAGAGGATTGAGGCCTTGGAAAAATTGGCTATGGAAGGTATACGGGGTGAAACAGGACGTGTAATTGAAAGTAAAACGGGACGTGAAATGGAAAGTGAAACGTGCGTAGAAGAAAGTAATGATGTGCATGAGGTAACGATGATTGAGGATAGTCAGGAGAATACACTTTCTAGTAGTGTTCGCGGTGTTCAACCTCCTGTTGTGACAAATGGCGAAAGAACGGTTAAAGTAAAATGGGTTACAGAAATAACAAAGAAAATAGATATGAATAATATTACCTTCGATGTTAGTAGTAGTTGTGAAGGTGAGGAGAAAGAAAAAATGTTACGGTGTTGGAAGGAAGTTTCTAAGGTACTCTTGTATCTCATGGAATGTGACGGACAGGGCAAAGGTAGTTTTATTATTAATCATGGATGAAAGTAAATTGAAAATATTATCTTGGAACATTAATGGATTAAAAACTAGAGCGGTGGATGTACACTATTATACTCTTAGAGAGAATATTAACATAGTAGCACTCCAGGAAACTGGGGATAGGGATGGTAGCATTCTGAGGCTAAATGGCTATAGAGGCTTTCACTTATATGCTGATGGAGGAACTAGGGGGGTCTCATGTTATGTCAAAAGTACCATACCTGCCGAGATAACTGGAATCCCTCAGAGATATAGAGGTATTGAAAGTATTAGCTTGCGGATACAATTAAAGGACCGAGAGTTAAATTTCATTAATCTATACATCTCTGATAGTTCCCTTGATTTAAGATACTTGCCAGATTCCTTCTTTTCTGAAGATACACTTGTGGTAGGGGATTTTAATGCCAGACATCCAGCTTTAGGATCAAGGGGTAAAGCAAATAGGAATGGTTGCAGATGGTACCAGTTTTTGCAGGAACATGAAGATGTTCAACTGCTGGGCGAGCCCTCTCCTACTCATTTGAGGGGAGGGAGATTAGATTATGCTTGTTTAATAAATGCTGAGGGCATAGAGGGGAATTGTCTTACTGTGGATGAAATGCTAAGTGATCATTTTGCATTACAAATACAGCTTAAACTAGATAAAAAGCATGCCTGCCTTCAGAGGAAAAGGTTAAAGTTTAATGAGGGAGAATTAAGGGGTCTTGTTGGCCATATTAAGTCTTGGTATGATACTTATAAGCCAGTTTCGGCAGAAGCATTTTATGAAGATTTAATTAAGGAGGTAGATGTGTTTAATGCAACATTGAACCGGAAACCATCTAGTATAAAAAGGCATCCCCCCAGAAAAGAAAATTATACACATGACAAGCTGCTTAAGAGGTGGACATTAACAATGAGGAGAGCTCACAGAGATTGGAATAGGAATGGTAGGACTGAGGAAGGGAAGAATGCAACTCACTCCCTAGTGAATTGAAAAGCTGTCAAACTTTTGCCTTAATTAAGAGCAAAACCAAAAAGTACCTAATTTCATCTTCTTAGTTTCCTACGCTGAGCTTTAAATTTGCTCTATATCTAGTGTTACCCAATCTCCTAATTTTTATGTACTTAACCTAAACAACCTTATCATTGTGTTCATTTCTGTCTTCTTTTATGTGCTAGCCATATGCCTACCAATTTTTGTCAACTACCATTCAAGCTGTCATTGCAATCAATCTGAGCTGCCTATGTGCTTTAATATACCTACAATTTTCTCTCCTCTTATTTTTTCTTGTCTTGTAACTGTTATCATTTTTTATAAATTTTGCAAGTATTTGCCTACTTAAAATTTTCTTAGATTAAGGACCTGCCCGAAATGCTGCGCATACTAGTGGCTTTACAAAATTGTAATTACCATATTATGTATCCTCTCAATCCCAATGAACCTTCTTGTATATGCATAAATAAAATAAATAAATAAATAAATAAAATATTGAATTGTGGGGTTCAGTCCCTGAGCCCATTATGTGCCTCTGTAACCCTTTCCACTACCGCCCACAAGATGGGTATGGGGTACATAATAAATGAACTAAACTAAAAAAAAATAAGAATCTGTACCCCCCCTCGTGAACCCTATTGGGGAGGGGGGGACAGTTGCACTGCCACTGGTGTTTGACTGATAATTCCTGCTAGGTGTGCCACCTTAATTTCTTATTGCCATTCACGGACATCATAGTGGTGGGCATGTTAGTAGAATAGATGGGAGGAACTCGTCGAGGTAGCAAAACTCCCGGCTACCATCTGACACTGTTTTTTTTTTTTTTTTTTTTGAGATATATACAAGAGTTGTTACATTCTTGTACAGCCACTAGTACGCGTAGCGTTTCGGGCAGGTTCCTGGAATACGATCCCCGCCGCGAAGAATCGTTGTTACAACCAAGTACACATTTTACTGTTGCGTTAAACAGAGGCTACAGTTAAGGAATTGCGCCCAGTAAATCCTCCCCTGTTGAGTGCTCGTAATTGCGCTCCTCACTCTAAGCTGTATTTCAGCCCTCAAACTACCCCCAGATGATGTAGAACACCACCTACAGGCAGCTAAGTACATGGAGTCCAAGAATGGCATAACACATCCAAAGTAACCAACTCAAATCAACTCATTCCATCTCAAACAAAATTCAAAGCAATCCTCTCCGGCTGTGAGTACCAGTGCCTGCTGCCCGCCTCTGCGCTGCTTGACTCAAGTTTCAGCCACAACATATACCCCAGTCCATTCTCAACCAATCATGTCTTCCAAAAACAAGACTGCGCAGGGAAATAAGAGCAACAAAGCCCCTAACAAGAGATTCATCCCGATCAACACTGACAGCCATCGTGTCTCTCCCTCTGGAAGCTCTGACGCTGCCGCGGACCCCATCACTGAGCCAGGGAGCTGTGTCCTCTCAATCCTCTCCTAATTCCACGCTTACATCCCACTTTACGAAATTCAAGCGTGCTTCTGGTCCTTCGCTGGATTTCCCTAACTGGGCCGAGAATCAGTGGTTCAAAAAGTTGTGCCTAGACCTTGAGACTCAAATTACGATCATCCAGTGTATTCAAACTGAGACTCAAGTGAACACGCGAACTTTCATCAACAACAACAAGAAATAACCCTTCTTCGCGAGGATATTAGAACCTATAAGGCTAGCCAAGATCAACTCCAGCATGACTTGAACGATCTCCGTGAGGAAAACATACGTCTGAAAACTGATGAAGCCATAAAAAACAAGAGGAAGCTCTCAACAAAATGACTGCATGTATCAGTACATTATCTGTCCAACATTCCATCTCCCAGAATGAACAAGACCGGCAAAAGTTGCTTGACTCTGTAGTTGTGTCGTCCCAAGATATTCCAGTGGAACGGGAAGGTGAAAATTGTATTGAAATAGTTCATGTTCTCATAAAAGACGAATTGCGTGTCACTCTAAATAAAACAGACATTATTGCTGCCTACAGAGTAAGCAAAAAGAATCCATCAGGACAAAACCAGCGAAAAATTCGCCTCAAGCTAGCTTTCCTGTCCATAAAATCGTATCTTGTCCGGACAGCTGCATCCCAACGACAGGGAATCTACATAAACGAGTGCTTGACTAGAAAAAGACAGCAACTCCTCCACCGCCTGCGTCAAATCCGTAATCAAAACCCAGATGCGATTCATCAGTGCTTCGTTAGAGATGGCATGATTAAAGTGAGAAAGATCTTAGAAGGTAAAATGTTTACAATTGCTAATGAGGATAACCTCAACCCTTTCCTCACCCAATGTGGTTTGTCTCACCTTATTATCTCTCTCAATGAGTCCACATAATTAACCCCCCTTGTCACCTAGTGCGGGCTAGGTATTCATAGTCTCTTTGTTACACTTTTTTAAATTAAATTTTAATTTAATTTTTATTAGTCATTTATTGGACTTAATTAATTGAGTGCATTAATATTTTCTTTTGTTCTTATTAATTATTGGATCATAACTAAACTATTTATAGTTAATAATCATTAGAATAAATTTGTCTATGTTTATTATTCAACTTTTTTCTTCACTTTCATGTATTACCTAGGTTGCCAAGCCTCGCCATACTCCCTTACTCCATTGTACCCCTGGCTTTGCCTGTGTCTCAAAATGGAAATTATTACTTACAGTGTACCTGAGAGTACTTGTAAGCAATCTACCTCATTTTTCTATTTTTTTGTTCATTTTGTGTTTGTCTTGTATAGTCTTGTTTATATTTTTATTATTTTTCCCCTTGTATATAAAAATGTTATTTTATAATTGCCATTCTTGCCTTGTTTTCCTACAACCAGTCTTCTTATGCAAACAAGTATAGACCCAGAACTAAACCTCTTATCCACTATCTATGACAATCATCACTTTAATGATCAAAATTGCAGATATTTTACAGCACATGATGTAAACAATGTATTAACACATAATCACAATATCTCTGTAATTAACTTGAATGTAAGATCTCTAAGCAAACACATCAATGATGCTAGTACCTTGATTGAAACCGTTGACAACAAATTCTCTTTTATTATACTTATTGACACGTGGTTGAAAGAGGATACTATTCAACTCTTTAACATGCCTGTTACGAACCCGGATCCAGCGTCCGAGCACGGAGCAGTAACGACCGCGCCATCTGTGGGTCAGCTCCCAAACCCCCCGCCAAACGACGACGACACCTGGTGCGGACGGCGAATACCGGCCACAAGGGCCAGTTTCCAGTCCTGTTCAGCACTCTACACAGCCGCTGCTGACCTCTGGTGAGGTGGTGCTCAGACACCAGCGCCATCTATGGAGTGGATAGGTGGGCGTTTGTGTCTGAGCCTGTAAGTGAGGTGCCTTAGTGTGTCCCAGTTATTGATGACGTGTCTGCTTACAGAGTCGACCTGGGACTGCTGTGATGGGAGTCGAGTCAGTCTACCCGAGGCAGCCGTCTCCAAACCTTGAGCTTTGCTGCAGCAGTTGCGGTTAGCCTGCCAGTGGAGTGGCAGTAAAAGGTTTACCGGGACCGACTGTTGGAGACGATCGTCCACTGGGGTATTGAGGACGGGAGAGTGACTTGTGGTGTCACACGAGGCTCCTGTCCAGGGCGTTCCCCTTATATCGTTCGTGGAGTGGCCTGACCAGCCTTGCTGTTCCGGAACCTGCCAGCAGACCAGCTGGACGTGTGTTGACGGCCTCCACGGCGGTGCCCCCAGTGGACCTGTGTTTTGGCTGACCTGTGGCCAGGGTAGGCTCAACTTCGCAGAGATTTCATTGTGAGGCCACGAAGAAGCACCGAGGACTCAGCACCGAGCGTCTGGATCCAGAGTCTTCAGTTAGAAGACAATTGTGTGAACAATCCCCTTGTATAGTGTTAATACCCCTCCCCCTGTGTACTCCGTTTATATATTTATTTGGTGATGGTAATTATAATCTTAAGTTCTTAACGTTCTTTCCCTTCCCCCTTTAAGTTCCTTGCGTCACGGATCACATCCCTTGATAGCCACTACTGGCTTGGGAACGGATATATATCTTCCTCTAACAGCATCAGAGTAAGAACCCCGTTGCGTCCCGAGAGGGCCGTAACAATGCCTAACTACTCAGCAATTCATAACTGTCGACCAATTCAGAGAGGTGGTGGTACTGCTCTTTACTAAAACCTTAAAAGTAATTAGAACTAGAGACTACTGTGGGGAGTATATCTTCGCCAGTTTCAGAGTCAAGGGTGCTGAGTCTGTCCTGACTGTGGGAGCAGTCTATAGAATTCCTAACACTGATGTGTCCGAATTCAACTCAAACCTTAGAAATCTAATACTAGATAACAGACTGAGCAAAAACCATCTAATTATCGCAGGGGACTTTAATATTGACCTCTGCGAGCCTGAACACCCTACTGCTGTTAGCTTCCTCAACTGTATGAATTTCTGCTTCCTCATATCCTTAATCACTAGACCCACTAGAATCACTGATAGTACTGCCACGACTCTTGATCACATCTGGACCAACATAACCTCTCCGCTTACTTCAGGGATAATCATCGATAGCACTACAGACCATTACCCCACATTTCTCCTAACTAACATTAACAAACCACCTCGAGAGACAACGGAGATAAGCTTTAGGCTGCACAATGAAACTGCTATAGGGAATTTTATAGCTGCTGCTGCTAATGTCAACTGGGAGTCCGAATTAGGTAACATAGGGGACATCAACCTAGCAGTGCAATCTTTTTTTTTTTCAAAAAACTCTCAGCCTTTATAACATCCACTGTCCTATGCTAACGAAACAAGTCACAACTAAAAGGCTAAACAATTCTTGGCTTACAAAGGAGATACTTAAATCCATTAATAAAAAACATGACCTTGAGAAGAAGTATAGATTAGGAACTGTCTCCAAAGAATTTTCAAAGAATTACTCATCATTGCTATCTAAAATAATTAGAAGAGTCAAAACTATATACTACGAAGATATATTTACCCAATAAAGGGCAACAGTAAGAAAACATGGAGCACAATTTCACAAATATTGGGATCAAAGAAGATTTTAAATAATAAACCAATACTCCTGTCCAACAACGATGGTCAGCTTACAGTTTCTGATACTGCTATTGAGTTCAATAGGCTCTTCTATTCCATTGGGTCATCTCTTGCAAATGATATTTCATCTTCCAGTACTAATATTCAGGACTATCTTACAGGTAACTATCCGCAGTCTCTGTACTTAATGCCTACTAATTCCACTGATGTAAATGAGGTACTCCTTTCCCTTAAAACCAAGTCTAGTGCCCTTGAGGAGATACCAACTTTAATTTACAAAAAAGCCTCCAGATCTTTAGCCCCTGCCATTGCATTGCTCTTCAACAAGTCACTTGAACTCCAAACCTTTCCAGATATTCTAAAAAAAAGCGAGAGTAACCCCTGTCCACAAATGTGGCGATCTCACTGATGTTAACAACTACAGTCCTATATCAATCCTGCCAAACTTGTCAAAAGTATTTGAAAAACTAATCTACAAGCAGCTTTACTCTTATCTAGCCAAACACAATATACTTAGCTCGTGCCAATATGGCTTCAGACCCAAAAAAAAGCACTAACGATGCACTTATTAGTATGATTAACTTGATACATACAGCTCTTGATAAATATGAGTTCCCTGTTGGGTTATTTGTAGACCTGCGTAAGGCTTTTGACACTGTCAACCACCAAAACCTTCTTCTTAAATTACATCATTATGGAGTCAGAGGACACTCCCTACAATACCTCAAATCCTACCTTACTGACAGGCTCCAATATGTTTCTGTGAATAATACAATTTCTCCCACCCTACCCAACAACATTGGTGTTCCTCAGGGCAGCATACTTGGCCCTCTCCTCTTTCTCATCTACATTAATGACCTTCCAAATGCCTCCCAACACCTCAAACCAATTCTATTTGCTGACGGCACAACCTTCATTTACTCCAGTCCTGATCCCCTTGCTCTAAATGCCACAGTAAATACTGAGCTAAATAAAGTCCATCTTTGGCTAACTGCCAACAAACTCACCCTTAACATTGACAAAACTTTAAATAAATAAATAAATATGTTTATTCAGGTAAGGTACATACATACAAGTGATGTTACATTAATGGATTGATATATAGATAGAGCTAGTACATACAATGCCTAAAGCCACTATTACGCAATGCGTTTCGGGCAAGAAAAACATTAATATCTAGAACTTAATACTAATTGAGCATAAAGAATAAAAAGTGTTGAAAACAAATATAAATAAAGATAAAAAAAAGGGGGAACTTGACTGAAAAAGCAGCACAAATACAATAGGTTGACAAACAGTGTTGATTAAAAAAAAAATATTAAAAATAAAATAACAGACATGGGTTGACAATAAAGGAGTGAGGTGGGTTACAGGGAATTTATTAGGTAGTGTTTAGTTTTTATCTTAAACTGGTTGAGAGAGGTACAGTCTTTACCATGGTTAGGAAGGTCATTCCACATTCTGGGTCCCTTGATTTGTAGAGCATTTCTAGTTTGATTAAGAGCATTCAAATGATTTGTAGAGCATTTCTTTCTATATTCTGTTTGGCAATAAATCCTCTAGTCAAATAAATCTCAAAATAAACAATACCCAAATTTGTAACAAATTAGATGGCAAATTCCTTGGCATTCTCATTGACCACAAGCTGAATTTCCAGGGACACATTCTAAATATATCAAAAAAAGTTTCAAAAACTGTGGGCATTCTTTCTAAGATCAGATTGTATTGTGACATTCTTATCTATATGCTTACTGATATTGATCCTGATCGAAATCTTCTGTCCCATATCCACACTAATCAGCACATTGATCATCATTATTGCAGGTATTACACAGCAAATCTTGCAAAAAACAAACTCCTAAACAGCACCTGCTTATCAGTTTACAACCAAAATGTTAGGTCACTTAATTGTTAAACATTTTGATGATATAAATGCACTACTTACAGCACTAGGTACTAAATTATCTTTCATCATTTTAACAGAAACTTGACTAAGTAATGACTATACCCAACTCTACAATTTAGCTGGTTATAAAGCCATTCATAACTGCAGGCCTAACAAAAAAGGTGGCGGTACAGCAATATATTACAAAGATACCTTCATTTGCAATAGTGTCATTAGTGATAAAGACGACTATTGTGAATATACCTTTTCCAAGTTCTCCAGTAAATCCCTTAAATCCTCCCTGATAATCGGTGCCATCTATAGATTTCCTAATACCAACATAGCTTTATTCTCTGACAATGTAAGGAATCTTATCATAAATAACAATCTCAACAAAAATCACATTATTCTGGGAGGTGATTTCAATATTGACCTGAGTCTTCAAAACAACCCTCAAGTTGACTATTTCAGTAACAGCATGCACTCCTGTATGCTAATCCCCACAATCACCAAGCCCACCCGAGTCACTCAAACATCTGCCACTACCCTGGATCACCTATGGACTAATATAATAGCTCCCCTTACATCTGGGGTAATTTATGACAGAACAACTGACCACTATCCTACTTTCCTCATAGCAAACATTGACACATCACCACCAGAAACCAAAAAACTTTCATTCAGGCTACATAGTGAATCAGCTTTAGGCAATCTCTCTAATGCACTCCACAATATTAACTGGGAATCTGAATTTAATAATTCGCAGGATATAAACTCATCAACTAACCTCTTTCTCTCCAAAACTCTAAGCCTCTACAACACTCACTCTCCCCTCCTTACCAAACAAGTAACTGATAAAAGAAAAAATAACCCGTGGCTCACAAGTGGCCTAATTAAATCAATCAACAAAAAACATGAATACGAAAAGAAATTTAGGAGTGGCCTAGTTTCAATGGAAGTAGTTAAAAGGTACTCATCAGTGCTTACCAGTATCATAAGAAAAGCAAAACTTTCATATTATGAGACTAGATTCAAAGAAGCAAAAGGCAACATGAAAAGCACATGGAATACCATCTCTAACATCCTGGGAACTAAACAACACTCCCACAACCAGATAACACTCTCTAAGGATGGCCTTACACTGTCATCTGGCTTAGAAATGGCGAATGAATTTAATAGCTTCTTTTCATCGATTGGTGCTAACCTTGCAAGTAAAATCCCACAGACTCAGACACATATCAACACATATCTCTCAGGCAGCTATCCAAACTCTCTTCTCCTCTCACCAGTCAGCCCGTCAGATGTTGTGTCCATCATACACTCACTAAAAACCAAAGCTGGGAACATCAGTGAAATCCCATCCATTGTATACAAGAGCGCCTCCCATGCCCTTGCACCACCTATAGCTCTGCTGTTCAACAAATCCCTTGAGTGTCATACCTTCCCTGATATCCTTAAAAAAGCAAGAGTAACACCAGTTCATAAAGGAGGTAATCCGTCAGACATAAACAACTATAGACCAATATCGAACCTACCCATACTATCAAAAATATTTGAAAAAATTATCTACAAACAGCTCTACTCCTATCTCGTAAAATTCGACATTCTTAGCCCCTGTCAGTTTGGCTTCCGCTCTCAAAAGAGTACCAACGATGCAATTATTAGTCTCCTTGATATAATTTACTCAGCCCTTGACAAAAATGAGTTTCCAATTGGACTCTTCATTGACCTGAGAAAGGCCTTTGATACTGGGAAGATCTTCCCTTGCTCTAAATGTCACAGTGAATACTGAGCTAAATAAAGTCCATCACTGGCTAACTACCAACAAACTCACACTCAATATTGACAAAACTTTCTATATTTTGTTTGGCAATAAATCCTCAAATCAAATGAATCTCAAGATTAACAATACCAAAATTTGTAACAAAGTAGATGGCAAATTCCTTGGCGTTCTCATTGACCCCAAACTGAATTTCCAGGGACACATTCTAAATATATCAAAAAAAGTTTCAAAAACTGTGGGCATTCTTTCTAAGATCAGATATTATGTACCACGCCCTGCCCTGGTGACTCTCTATTACTCTCTCATCTATCCTTATCTCATCTATGGTATTTGTGCTTGGGGTTCTACTACCCAAAATCATTTACGTCCTCTAATTACTCAACACAAAGCTGCTATTAGGACAATATCTAACTCTGGCCCCAGACATCACTCGGAACCCTTACTTAAATCTCTGAATATGTTAGATATTAAGTCCCTGCACATCTTCCCATGTGTATTTTATATATATAAAACGCTGAACTGTAATGTCAATCCTGACCTTAAAAGCTTCCTATAGAAGGTTGTAACAGATCCCATGAGCACCACACCAGAAACAAATACCTATCTGATATTCCAAGAGTACGACTTAGTCAAACTAGAAATGCTTTACAAATCAAGGGACCTCGAATGTGGAATGACCTTCGCAATTATGTTAAAGACTGTACCTCTCCCAACCAGTTTAAGATAAAAACTGAGTACTACATAATTAACTCAATGTAACCTACCTCACCCCCAAAATGTCAACCCATGTCTTCTATTTTAAACAATGCTGTTTGTTGACCAAAGTGTATTTTTGTTTTTTTTGCCAAGTTCCCCCCCCCCCCCCTTTTTCCATTTTTTTCTTATTTTTTTCTCGACACAATTTATACTTTAATCTCAATTAGTATTAAGTTTTAGTCTTAGTTTTTTTCCTGTCCGAAACGCTTTGCGTAATAGTGGCTTTAGGCATTGTATGTACTAGCTCTATCTATAAATCCATCAACTTTTGTTTCTTACCTTGTATGTATGTACATACATACAAGGTAAGGTAAGATATTTACCTGAATAAATATTTGTATATTTTTGTATTTGAATAAATCTGTTACAATAGATGATGTGCACCAGACGTGAGAGACGTTGAAACCAACACAGAGGTCTAGAATGCCTCCACAAATATGCATAGGTTCAAGGTCGCCCACAATCTGCACATCTTCGTGACTATATTTAGTAGCGACAGCAGTTGATTCCCATTACCGTTACTGAAGCGAGAGCCACCAATGTCCTTGACATTGTGGTCACCAAGAATGATGGTGGGCTCTGCTTGAGCGCAGGCTGGAAGATCAATATAATTAAACTTTCCCTGCTGAGGCATATAGATTAAATACATTGAGGATAGATGGATGCAATGTTCCAGCTAAGGATGGATAACTTAGTTAGGGTAGCAGCAATTGTTGTGTATACCTAAGCTTGTTCATCATTGCTATCTAAAATAATTAGGAGAGCCAAAATTAAATACTACGAAGATAAATTTACCTACACAAAAGGCAACATTAAGAAAACATGGAGCACAATTTCAAAAATATTGGGATCAAAGAAGATATTAAATAACAAACCAATACTCCTGTCAAATAATGATGGTCTGCTTTCAGCCTCTGACACTCCTTTAGAGTTCAATAGGTTCTTCTCTCCATTGGGTCATCCCTTGCAAATGATATTCCATCGATGGAATACTGGAAGATATCTTCCAGTACTAATATTCAGGACTATCTTACAGGTAACTGTCCACAGTCTATGTACCTAATGCCTACTAATTCCACTGATGTTACTGACATAATCCTTTCCCTTAAAACCAAGTTTAGTGCCCTTGAGGAGATACCAACTCTTATTTAAAAAAAAGTCTCCAGATTTTTAGCTCCTGCCATTGCATTGCTCTTCAACAAGTCACTTGAACTCCAAACCTTTCCAGATATTCTAAAAAAAGCGAAAGTAATATCCCTGTCTACAAATGTGGTGATTCCACTGATGTTAACAACTTCAGACCTATATCACTTCTGCCAAACTTGCCTAAAATATTTGAAAAACTTATCTACAAGCAGCTTTACTCTTATCTAGCCAAACTCAATATATTTAGCTCTTGTCAATATGGCTCCAGACCCCCCAAAAGCACTAACGATACACTTATTAGTATGATTAACTTGACACATACAGCTCTTGATAAAAATGAGTTCCCTGTTGGGTTATTTGTGGACCTGCGTAAGGCTTTTGACACTGTCAACCACCAAAACCTTCTTCTTAAATTACAACATTATGGAGTCAGAGGTCACTCCGTGCAGTACCTTAAGTCTTATCTAACTGACAGGCTCCAATATGTTTCTGTGAATAATTCCATTTCTCCCACCCTACCCATCAACATTGGTGTTCCCCAGGGCAGCATACTTGGCCCTCTCCTCTTTCTCATCTACATTATGACCTTCCAAATGCCTCCCAACATCTCAAATCAGTTCTATTTGCTGATGACACGACCTTCATTTTCTCCAGTCCTGGGGCCAGATTCACGAAGGTACTTACGAAAGTTTTCCTTCTTAGCGGCTACGTCAGTATTCAGGTAGCTACACGAAGTCAAAAAACCGTAAGTTTGTTCCGAGATTTAAGTGTGGTGTCGACCACTCGTAGCTTTACGTAAACTGGATATAACTCAATTTTTCTCTACTATATATAACAGTGGGATCGGTTTAAGATTATGGAACATGAACAAAATATTATAGCTGGTGAATCTCGTGAGGAGGAGTCCTTCGTGTTAGTTATATATCAAATCAAATGTTTATTTAGGTAAGGTATATACATACAAGAGATTTTACAAAGATTGATGGATTAATAGTTAGGGCTAGTACATATAATGCCTAAAGTCACTATTACGCAAAGCGTTTCGGGCATGAAAAACTTTAATGACTAAAGCTTAATACTAATTGAGCATAAAGAGTAAAATGAAAACATGGAATGAAAACATAGCTGAAAAAGCAGCACAAATACAATTCTGTCGACAAACAGCGCTCTTTAAAAAAAACCAGACATTGGTTGACAATAGAGGGGTAAGGTAGGTTACAGAGAAATTATTAGGTATAGCTTCGTTTTTGTCTTAAACTGGTTGAGAGAGGTAGTCTTTAACATGGTTGGGAAGGTCATTCCACAATATGGGTCCTTTGATTTGTAGAGCATTTCTAGTTTGATTTAGTCGTACTCTAGGAATATCAAAACTGTATTTATTTCTGGTGTGGTGCTCATGGGTTCTGTTACAACCTTCTATGAAGCTTTTGAGGTCAGGATTGGCATTACAGTTTAGCGTTTTATATATGAATAATACACATGAGAGAATGTGCAGTGACTTAATGTCTAACATATTCAGAGATTTGAGTAAGGGTACCGAGTGATGTCTGGGGCCAGAGTTGGATATTGTCCTAATAGCAGCTTTGTGTTGAGTAATTAGAGGACTTATATCAATTAATAATTAGTAATTAGAGACCTATATCAATCCTGCCAAACTTGTCAAAAATTTTTGAAAAACTAATCTATAAGCAGCTTTACTCATATCTAGCCAAACTCAATATACTTAGCCCTTGCCAATATGGCTTCAGGCCCAAAAAAAGCACTAACGATGCACTTATTGGTATGCTTAACTCGATTCATACAGCTCTTGATAAAAATGAGTTCCCTGTTGGGTTATTTGTGGACCTGCGTAAAGCTTTCGATACTGTCAACCACCAAAACCTTCTTCTTAAATTACATCATTATGGTGTCAGAGGACACTCCCTACAATACCTCAAATCCTACCTTACTGACAGGCTCCAATGTGTTTCTGTGAATAATACAATTTCGCCCACCCTACCCATCAACATTGGTGTTCCCCAGGGCAGCATACTTGGCCCTCTCCTCTTTCTCATCTACATTAATGACCTTCCAAATGCCTCCCAACACCTCAAACCAATCCTATTTGCTGACGACACAACCTTCATTTACTCCAGTCCTGATTCCCTTGCTCTAAATGCCACAGTAAATACTGAGCTAAATAAAGTCCATCTGTGGCTAACTGCCAACAAACTCACCCTTAACATTGACAAAACTTTCTATATTCTGTTTGGCAATAAATCCTCTAATCAAATAAATCTCAAAATAAACAATACCCAAATTTGTAACAAATTAGATGGCAAATTCCTTGGCATTCTCATTGACCACAAGCTGAATTTCCAGGGACACATTCTAAACATATCAAAAAAAGTTTCAAAAACTGTGGGCATTCTTTCTAAGATCAGATATTATGTACCACGCCCTGCCCTAGTGACTCTCTATTACTCCCTTATCTATCCTTATCTCAACTATGGTATTTGTGCTTGGGGCTCTACTACCCAAAATCACTTACGTCCTCTAATTACTCAACACAAAGCTGCTATTAGGACAATATCCAATTCTGGCCCCAGACATCACTCGGTACCCCTATTCAAATCCCTGAATATGTTAGACATTAAGTCACTGCACATTCTCTCATGTGTACTATACATATACAAAACGCTAAATTGTAATGCCAATCCTGATCTCAAAAGCTTCATAGAAGGTTGTAACAGAACCCATGAGCACCACACCAGAAATAAATACAGTTTTGATATTCCTAGAGTACGACTTAATCAAACCAGAAATGCTCTACAAATCAAGGGGCCCAGGATGTGGAATGACCTTCCCAACCATGTTAAAGACAGTACCTCTCTCAACCAGTTTAAGTTAAAAACGAAGCTATACCTAATAAATTCCCTGTAACCTACCTTACCTCTCTATTGTCAACCCATGTATGTTTTTTTTTTTTTTTTTTTGTTTTACAAATCAACGCTGTTTTAATGTAATTTTCTGTAATAATTTGTAATTGTATTTGTGCTGTTTTTTCAACAATGTTCCCCCCTCTTTTACCTCTATTTTTATTTGTACTCAACGCATTTTTTTCTTTTTACCCATTAGTTTTAAGCTTTAGTCAGTAGTGTTTTTTCCTGCCCGAAACGCTTTGCGTAATAGTGGCTTTAGGCATTGTATGTACTAGCTCCTATCTATAAAGCCAACAAACTTTGTAAAATCTCTTTATGTATGTACCTTTGCCTAAATAAAAATTATTATTATTATTATTATTATTAAATGATTTTGGGTAGTAGAACCCCAAGCACAAATACCATAGTTGAGATATGGATAGATGAGGGAGTAATAGAGAGTCACCAGGGCAGGGCGGGGTACATAATATCTGATCTTAGAAAGAATGCCAACAGTTTTTGAAACTTTTTTTTATATATTTAGAATGTGTCCCTGGAAATTCAGCTTGTGGTCAATGAGAATGCCAAGGAATTTGCCATCTAATTTGTTACAAATTTGGGTATTGTTTATTTTGAGATTTATTTGCACATTCTCTGCTTGAACTAAGAACTTGAACTAAGCACATTCTCTGCTTGAAACTTGAAGTAAATATGTGTTTTATGATAGTAGAATTAGTTTTATAATTGCAAGATATTATACCAGTAGTTATGACCTTCCCAATCATGTTAAAGACTGTACCTCTCTCAACCAGTTTAAGATAAAAACTAAGCACTACCTAATAAATTCCCTGTAACCTACCTTACCCCTATATTGTCAACCCATGTCTTTTATTTTTAAACAATGCTGTTTATCGACCTTATTGTAATTTTGCTGTTTTTCTGCCATGTTCCCCCCTTTTTTATTTTTATTTGTTCTCAACACATTTTATACTTTAATCTCAATTAGTATTAAGTTTTAGTCTTTAATGATTCCTGCCCGAAACGCTTTGCGTAATAGTGGCTTTCGGCATTGTATGTACTAGCTCTATCTATAAATCCATCAACTTTTGTATCTTACCTTGTATATATGTACCTTACCTGAATAAAAATTTATTATTATTATTATTATTATTATAATAAATATTTGTATTTATATTGTATTGTTAATAAAATAAATGCAAAGTAGTGCATTCACCATGGAAGCAATGTTTTCTTCAGAAAGTATATAATCGTGTGCCATTATATTTTAAGAAAAAATGCAAGCACATTCTTTAATTGGAGAAAATGAAGAAAATATAAAAGATAAATGTAGAAAACCAGTTACAAACAAAAGTAAGCAGTAGGAAAAATAAAGTGTGGCACCAGACAGAACACTGGAACGCCTGGGTGAGCGTCGTCGCCATTATCACAACACCGGACGGTGAGTGTCCAGACATAAGCATAAAACCTTCCCACAAACTGCACCTATCATAAAGAAGAAGTCATACCATTGACCGCCAAGTGCTCACATCAAGTCTAACTCGAAGAAACAACACTCAAGTCTTGCCTAACCCTCAACATTGACGCCCCACTGTGAGGCGTCTCCCAGCATCACCACTCGTGCAGTCATCCGGAGGAGGAAACCTTCACACAAACTGCACCTATCATAAAGAAGATGAAGACTCCCAAGTGTCCAGAGTGTGGGGAGATGTTCAGTCAGCTTGGAAGTATGAAGCGTCACATGTTAGTGCATTCTGGTGAAAAACCTCATAAGTGTCCAGAGTGTGGGAAGATGTTCAGTCAGCTTGGAAGTATGAAGACTCACATGTTAATGCATTCTGGTGAAAAACCTCATAAGTGTCCAGAGTGTGGGAAGAGGTTCAGTCAGCTCAGAAGTATGAAGATTCACATGTTAGTGCATTCGGGTGAAAAACCTCATAAGTGTCCAGAGTGTGGGAAGAGGTTCAATCAGCTTGGACATGTGAAGATTCACATGTTAGTGCATTCGGGTGAAAAACCTCATAAGTGTCCAGAGTGTGGGAAGAGGTTCAATCAGCTTGGACATGTGAAGACTCACATGTTAGTGCATTCGGGTGAAAAACCTCATAAGTGTCCAGAGTGTGGGAAGAGGTTTAGACGTCTTGACTCTATGAAGAATCACATGATGATGCACACTGATGAAAGACCTTTAGAGTGTGATGAGTGTGGTAGAAGGTTTAGAAATCGTCAAGCTATAATACGTCACATGTTAGTACATACTGAAGAAAGGCCTTTTGAGTGTGATAAATGTGGCAGATTATTTAAGTCACGTTCAGCTATGAAAGCACACATGATAGTGCATTTGAATGTGCCTCCCATGCCCTTGCCCCACCCATAGCACTACTGTTCAACAAATCTATAGAGTGTCACACCTTCCCTGATATCCTCAAAAAAGCAAGAGTAACGCCAGTCCATAAAGGAGGCAATCCGGCGGACATAAACAATTATAGACCAATATCAAATCTACCCATTCTATCAAAAATATTTGAAAAAATTATTTACAAACAGCTCTATTCCTACCTCGTAAAATTCGACATACTCAGCCCCTGCCAGTTTGGCTTCCGGTCCCAAAAGAGTACCAATGATGCAATCATTAGTCTCCTTGACATTATCTACTCAGCCCTTGACAAAAATGAGTTTCCGATTGGACTCTTCATTGACCTAAGAAAAGCCTTTGATACTGTTAATCACAACTACCTCTTATTTAAACTCCAGCATTATGGAATCCGAGGCCTTGCCCTTGACTACATCCGATCCTATCTTAGTGACAGACACCAATATGTAACCATCAATGATTCAACTTCTTCCACTCTACCAATTACCGTTGGAGTGCCACAGGGCAGCATCTTAGGACCTCTTCTATTTCTTATATATATAAACGATCTGCCTAATGTCTCTAATATTCTCAAACCTATATTGTTTGCTGACGATACTACCCTTATCTACTCAAACCTCAACCCACATACACTAAATAATGTTGTGAATAATGAATTAAAAAAAGTCCACTTATGGATGTCAACGAACAAACTAACATTAAACATCGAAAAGACTTACTACATCTTATTTGGAAACAAATCATCAAATGCAATTCAGCTACAGATAGACAACATTAACATCAGTAATAAAAATGATGGCAAGTTTCTTGGCCTATTCCTAGACAAGAGACTCAACTTCAGCACCCACATTCAACACATAACTAAGAAAGTCTCTAAGACAGTTGGTATACTCTCCAAAATCAGATATTATGTTCCTAACTCTGCTCTCCTCTCACTATATTATGCACTAATCTACCCCTATCTTAATTATGGTATCTGTGCATGGGGGTCTACCACTGCAAACCACCTTAAGCCCATCATCACACAGCAAAAATCTGCTATCAGAATAATAACTAACTCTGCTTTCAGACAACACTCAGCTCCCTTGTTTAAATCTCTAAACTTGCTAAATATTAACTCCCTCCACACATTCTCTTGTGTCAACTACATTTACAAAACCCTGTTCTTAAATGCAAACCATGCTCTGAAACTCTCCCTGGACAGATATAATAGGACCCATTATCACCACACCAGAAATAAATATCTCTTTGATATCCCCAGGGTCAAACTTAATCTGTGTAAACACTCTATGCAAATTAAGGGACCTAGTCTATGGAACTCACTCCCTAGTGAATTGAAAAACTGTAAAACTTTTGCCTTATTTAAAAGCAAAACCAAAAAGTACCTAACTTCATCTATTTAGTTTCCTACACTGAGCTTTAATTTGCTCTGTACCTAGTGGTACCCAATCTCCTAATTTTTATGTAATATCAAACAACCTTATCATTGTGTTCATTGCTGTCTTCTTTTATGTGCTAGCCATATGCTGTATTGTGACTACCAATTTTTGTCAACTACCATTCAAGCTGTCATTGCAATCAATCTTATATTGTTTCTGCTGTATTGTGCCTACCAATTTGTTGTCAACTACCATTTTAAGCTGTCATTGCAATCAATCATAGCTACCTATGCGCTTTAATATACTGTACCTATAATTTTCTCTCATCTTTTTTTTTTTTTCATTCCATGTAATCTGTTATCATTTTTTTGTCTATAAATTTTGCAAGTATTTACCTCCTTAAAATTTTCTTAGATTAAGGACCTGCCCGAAACGCTGCGCGTGCTAGTGGCTTTACAAGACTGTAATTACCATAATTGTATCCTCACATTCCTTATGTACATTCTTGTATATGCATAAATAAATAAATAAATAAATAAATTGTTGTTGTTGAATGATAAACCTTCATGAGTGTCCAGAGTGTTGGAAGAGATTGTCATCTTTATATTTATTTTATTAATTTCTTTCTTTATTTTTATTTATTTATTTATATATATAATAAGGTACATTGGGTTTATGAGAGTACAGAGCATTGAAGTTTTACATTCTCGTAAAGCCACTAGCACTCATAGCGTTTCGTGCAGATCCTCAATCTAACATATAATTTTAAGAAGGTAATTTCTAGTAAAATTAAAAAAATGTTTACATTGTAAGAAAGTATAAAAATACATCGTATGAAAACTCAGAATGGCACATTTGGGTGATAGATTAAACATTTTGAGTGTGAGAGATAAATCAGAAAATGCTTAAGTATAATGTATAATAAGTGCATATTAGTTCATTTACTTATATTACCATTTATCCAATTTTAAAATTGTTGGAAATTGTAAACTTAATCAGGAAAATATCTTGCACTCTCCATAGCTACATCCATTATTTTATTATATATTTTTATACTGTTTTAGCTTACCCAATTCCCGGAACTTTATGCTATTCTCTATGCTCTTCGTCTCTTGCTTTCTCGTTGTCAGTCTTCCTTTGTGGTTGTTGTTGACTCTCGTAGTGCCCTCATGGCTCTCGGGTCCTTTAATCCGGTTCATCCAGTAGTTGTCGAGATCCAGCATTGGCTGTTTCTCGTTCACAGTAAATTTAAGTCGGTTGAGTTTTGTTGGGTTCCCAGCCATATTGGTGTGTCTTTAAATGAGCGTGCGGATGCTGCCGCTAAGGAAGCTGTCCGCTCTTGTCCCATCTCTCGTAAAGGCATTCCGTATTCCGACTTTTACCCGGTTATCCATTCCTCAGTCCTTACCCGTTGGCAGGCTTCTTGGTTGTCTGTTACTGGTAACAAGCTACGTACTCTTAAGTGTTGTGTTTCCTCGTGGCCGTCCTCCTTCCACCGTAACCGGCGGTGGGAAACAGCTCTGGCGAGGTTGCGTATTGGCCATACTCGCTTAACCCATGGTCACTTGATGGAGCGCCGCCCTGCTTCTTATTGTCCTAGTTGCATTGTCCCTCTTACGGTCGTGCATGTCCTTCTTGAATGTCCTGACTTCCAGGACGAGCGTGTGTCTTGCTTTCCGACCGCCCCTCGCGGTCACCTGTCCCTCAATAGAATTCTTGGTGACTCGGATACTTTTGATATCGTTCGCCTTATGCGTTTTTGTTCACGTATTGGCATCCTTGGTGATATTTAGCGCCCTCTGATTATTTTGCGTATTTGATGGTGCTACATAGCCTTCCCGGTTTGGTGCCTTCTTTTGATAATTACTTACTTACTTAACCCATGGTCACTTGATGGAGCGCCGCCCTGCTCCTTATTGTCCTAGTTGCATTGTCCCTCTTACGGTCGTGCATGTCCTTCTTGAATGTCCTGACTTCCAGGACGAGCGTGTGTCTTGCTTTCCGACCGCCCCTCGCGGTCACCTGTCCCTCGGTAGAATTGTTGGTGACTCGGATACTTTTGATATTGTTCGCCTTATGCGGTTTTGTTCTCGTATTGGCATCCTTGGTGATATTTAGCGCCCTCTGATTATTTTGCGTATTTGATGGTGCTACATAGCCTTCCCGGTTTGGTGCCTTCTTTTGATAATTACTTACTTACTTACCTATAAATTATGGTGTGGTGATTATTAATTTGTAGATATAAGCCTAAATTTAATCATTGCATAATTGGTACGTATGATTTTTATAGGTTTGTTTTGCCAGGTATATATGTAGCCTATATGGCAGGAGTGGCCAAACTTGCTTACTGTAAGACCTACAAATGATAAAACTCAGATGTTTGAGAGCTGCAGGAGAATTATTTGAGAGTCAAAGCTTCCTTACTGAATAATATCAACAGTGTCTGCTGGCTATTTATTGATGATTTTAACTCATTTAACTTATTTTTTCTTAAGTCTGATTTAGGTGGATAATCATACGAAAACTTCCTGTGATTAGATTTGTACTGGTGTTTCAAGTTCCTGGCTTTGTAATGACTGAGTGGCACTTGACAAACAAGGCACAAAGGTTTACCTCCTTTAACTGTGAATGCAAACTTTGATCCATAAGTATCGGAACTTTTTATATAGTCGTGCATTTCTTGCTCTGGATTCGGGTAGAAATTTCTAGAATGTTCATTCTCAAGAATTTTTTACTAGCTGCACATTAAAGATCAAAGAGCTGCGGTTTTTCCAACCATGGCCAAACCACGGCTTGCAATTTGTCATCGAGGCAAACCAAAACAATATAGTATATTGTTTTGATTAGCAGTTAGGTTCTTGTAATGTTGATGGATGTGAATGATGTGTAGTTATTATTTCCTTAGGAGCAATCATTGGCCTATATTATTTATAGATAGAATATGGTGTAATACTTGACTCTTACCTATTACCTTTTAATTATATTATGTAGAACTGGATGAGTGTCTCGACATACAAAGTAACTGTTCACCCACAGTAACTACATCTTATAGAACTTGCAAGAAACACTGTACGTGTTAGTGACTTTACAATAATGTAAAAATACCAATCTTATGTAATATCACCAACCCATTATACTTGCTTGTGAATAAATTATTATTATTATTATTATTATTATTATTAACTTGACAATTATCTTAACACACAAGGTCACTGTCGACTTACAGTAATAATATGTTATAGAACTTAGCTAACTCCTATTAATAACTTGTATTATTGGTAACATTGGGATAATTAAGTTGAGGCATTATTAGGGTCAGTTTGTTCTGACAGTTAGTTCACTGTCCCTCACTGTCCCTCACTGTCCCCCTGTCCCTCACTGTCCCTCTCTGTCCACCTGTCCCTCTCTGTCCACCTGTCCCTCTCTGTCCACCTGTCCCTTAGTGTCCTCCTGTCCCTCACTGTCCCTCACTGTCTCACTGTCCCCCTGTCCCTCATTGTCTCACTGTCCCCCTGTCCCTCACTGCCCCTCACTGTCCCTCAATGTCTCACTGTCCCCCTGTCCCTCACTGTCCCCCTGTCCCTCACATTCCCCCTGGCCCTCACTGTCTCACTGTCCCTCACTGTCTCACTGTCCCTCACTATCTCACTGTCCCTCACTGTCCCTCTCTGTCCACCTGTCCCTTTCTGTCCTCCTGTCCCTCACTGTCCCTCTCTGTTCCTCACTGTCCCTCACTGTCTCCCTGTTCCTCACTCTCCCCCTGTCCCTCTCTGTTCCTCACTGTCCCCCTGTCCCTCACTGTCCCTCACTGTCTCACTATCCCTCACTGTCCCTCGCTGTCTCACTGTCCCCCTGTCCCTCACTGTCTCACTGTCCCTCACTGTCTCACTTCCCCCTGTCCCTCACTGTCCCCCTATCCCTCACTGTCCCCCTGTCCCTCACTGTCTCACTGTCCCTCACTGTCCCTCACTGTCCCTCACTGTCTCACTGTCCCTCACTGTCTCACTGTCCCTCTCTGTCCTTCACTGTCCCTCACTTTCTCACTGTCCCTCACTGCCCCTCACTGTCTCACTGTCCCTCACTGTCTCACTGTCCCTCACTGCCCCTCACTGTCTCACTGCCCCTCACTGTCTCACTGCCCCTCACTGTCTCACTGTCCCTCACTGTCTCACTGTCCCTCACTGCCCCTCACTGTCTCACTGCCCCTCACTGTCTCACTGCCCCTCACTGTCTCACTGTCCCTCACTGTCACTCACTGTCTCACTGTCCCTCACTGTCACTCACTGTCTCACTGTCCCTCACTGTCCCCCTGTCCCTCACTGTCCCTCACTGTCCCTCACTGTCCCTCACTGTCCCTCACTGTCCCTCACTGTCCCCCTGTCCCTCACTGTCCCCCTGTCCCTCACTGTCCCCCTGTCCCTCACTGTCCCTCACTGTCTCACTGTCCCCATTATCCTCATTGTCTCACTGTCCCCCTGTCCCTCACTGTCTCACTGTCCCTCACTGCCCCCATGTTCCTCATTGTCTCACTGTCCCCCTGTCCCTCACTGTCCCTCACTGTCCCCCCTGTCCCTCACTGTCCCCCTGTCCCTCACTGTTCCTCACTGTCTCACTGTCCCTCACTGTCTCACTGTCCCTCACTGTTCCTCACTGTCTCACTGTCCCTCACTGTCCCACACTGTCCCTCACTGTCCCACACTGTCCCTCACTGTCCCCCTGTCCCTCACTGTCCCTCATTGTCTCCCGGTCACTCACTGACACTTTCTATCCCCTGTCCCTCACTGTCCCTGACTGTCCCTCTTTCCCTCTCTGTCCCTCACTGTCCCCCTGTCCCTCATTGTCCCCCTGTCCCTCACTGTCCCCTGTCCCTCACATTCCTTTTGTCCCTCACTTTCCCCTTTGTCCCTCACTGTCCCCCTGTCCCACACTGTCTCCCAGTCCCTCACTGTTCCTCACTGTCCCTCACTGTCCCTGACTGTCCCTCTTTCCCTCTCTGTCCCTCACTGTCCCCCTGTCCCTCACTGTCCCCCTGTCCCTCACTGTCCCCCTGTCCCCCTGTCCCTCACATTCCTTTTGTCCCTCACTTTCCCCTTTGTCCCTCACTGTCCCCCTGTCCCACACTGTCTCCCAGTCCCTCACTGTCCCTCACTGTCCCTCACTCTCTCCCTGTCCATCCTGTCACAGCAGCTGTCTTTGCCTCTCCTCGTTTCTGCTATTCTCTGTGTCTGCCTGTCTCTCTATAGTCTCTGTTTATTTCCTTGCTCTTTCTCTGTCCTTCTCTCACTGACTTTGCATATCCTTATCTATCCGTCTCTGTGTCTAACATTCTCTCCCTGACTCTGACTCCATCTGTCTATTTCTGTCTCGTTCTTCTTCCATCTCTCTCTCTCTCTCTCTCTCTCTCTCTCTCTCTCTCTCTCTCTCTCTCTCTCTCTCTCTCTCTCTCTCTCTCTTCGTCTCTCTCTCTCTCTCTCTTCCTCTCTCTCTCTCTCTCTCTCTCTCTCTCTTCGTCTCTCTCTCTCTCTCTCTCTCTCTCTCTCTCTCTCTCTCTCTCTCTCTCTCTCTCTCTCTCTCTCTCTCTCTCTCTCTCTTCGTCTCTCTCTCTCTCTCTCTCTCTCTCTCTCTCTCTCTCTCTCTCTCTCTCTCTCTCTCTCTCTCTCTCTCTCTTCGTCTCTCTCTCTCTCTCTCTTCGTCTCTCTCTCTCTCTCTCTCTCTCTCTCTCTCTCTTCGTCTCTCTCTCTCTCTCTCTCTCTCTCTCTCTCTCTCTCTCTCTCTCTCTCTCTCTCTCTCTCTCTCTCTCTCTCTCTCTCTCTCTCTCTCTCTTTCTTTCTCTCTCTCTCTCTCCTCTCCTCCTCTTGCGCTCTCTCCCTGTCTCTGTCTTTCTAAATGCAATAAAGATAATTATACCTAATAAATTCAAATGTAATAATTAGAATTAACGTTTTAAAAACCTTTGCTCAAAAAGTTATATCATGACATTTAAAACACGTTTTATTAAAACTTTTTGACCTCACGTTTTATAGTTATCTTTACAAATTCTCAAAATACGTATTTTAACCGTAATTTAAAACGTGCCCAAAACAACGAAATGTCGTTTTTAGCACGTTTTGAAAACGTGAAAATGTTTGGTGGGGTACGTGTCTTCCCATTACCTTACCACAGACAAACGGGCAAACGATCTTCTTTTTTTCTGTAAATGTGACGAGGCCTTGCCCCCAGCTATTGAAACAGCCGAACATCAACACTCCAACACTTTACCGTCACATTTCATGGGGGCCTGTCCACGGAGCTTCACTCAGGTACTGGTGCCAGATCGTAAATTTGTGGTAAGCGTATTTGGCTTTGGTAAAGTAACTTTTCACTATTTTCAATATTCAATTTTATTTTCGTATGGTGCTGTGTGTATTGTGCATTTCGAGATATATGGTGAAGGTGAGACAACTTTGGATTACGTGGTGACTGTAGGCCTCAGTCATTCTCTTAATTGGTCATCTCTCCCTCCGTGTTATTACTCGTGTTTACCATCTTTTGTCCCTAGGATATTTCTCATATTTTCGGCAGATCATCATATTGGTACCCTGGTACTGTGGTCTGCCCCCGGGTCAAGAGCACCTAATCTTCTGCAATCTGACGGTAGGAGGATAAAGAGGGCCATAGTTCCTCTCGCACGAACTTTTTTTTTTTTTTTTTTATTTTTTTATTTTTAAAACAGAGCAAGTACAGCGTATAGTAACCATATAAACAGGAAAGCACAGAATAACGAAGAACATAGAATAACAACAACACAGATAACAAGTAACACAGACCAACACAAAAGTGTAAACAAAGAATAACAGAAAACACATAAGAACACACACACACACACAAAAACAAAAGCAGCACTACCCAGACGGGGCGCGCCAAAAGCGTCAGTAATTACAAAAGCGCTCAAGGAGCACAATAAAACCAAGGGTAAAGTATAAACAGGAATACACATACAAGAAACACATACAAAAATAACACAAACGCAAAACACACGCACCATGCGCCACACCACACAACAGCAGACAACACACCATAACAAACATGTCAATAAACACAATAACAAACATGTCAATATAACACTGTAAATACAACACAGTAAGGAAATGCAGGAAAATAACAATGGAATACAACAAAGCAAAACACAGCACAGTACACAAAATAAAGGAAACAGAACACATTAGCATTACATAGTAAAATAACATAGTAAAAAAGAAAGGAATCGGTATAGTACAAACCGACATTGGAACATATAACACAGTAAAATGACACAGATAACAGAAAAAAGTGTAAAAAAAAAAACATAAACACACAAACAAACAACACATGCCACCCATACGGGGTGTGCCAACAGGAACCAGAATGAAAAGCACATAACACATGGCAACAAGACAAAATGACAAACACAAGCATACAAAAACACATAACAATGGAACACATACGAAACAAACACAGCCACCCAGCACACAACCCCGACCCCCACAGACAGAGGACGGCCAGCCACCAAGCAGAAAGAAAAAACACCCACACACCGGACACATCAGGAGAGAGACAGACATGCCACACAACACCACAACACACCCATACCCACCCACACACAAACAAAATCCTGCCACACAAGGTAACCAAGCAAACCCCAGTACACACAAAACCCCAAAGACAAACAAACACAGACCCCCCAAAACCCCCACCCACCAGAGGGAACCGAACCAAAGGAACACGCACAGACACACACACACAACCACACCCACAGGAACCCACCACCTACACCAACGCAGCACCCCGGACATACTCGACCGTGAACCAAGCATCAAAAACCCTAGGAAAGGAGCGACGCAACCACCACATAGTATAAGACAGACGGCCTTTCAAAAAGCCCAAAATCCTCCCCACCCCATACCCCTCCACCCTACCAACCCATAAACAAAAAATATAGTCCGCTAACAACACCCCGAGCGTGTTACGCACCCGTCTGGAGCCCCGAGGGAACGAAAAAAACAAAAACCGCAATAGGTCGACCTGCACTCCAGGACCACAAAAGGCTGCAATGACATCCCGCAACCACCCAACCAAACCCTGAACCCGCGCACAAAAATAAAAGACGTGCAACTGAGTCTCACGTCTCCCACAATGAACACAACCATCAGAGGCGACCAAACCCAACATAAAGAGCCTTGCATTCGTAGCCAAAGACTCATGTAAATATCGAAAAACCAACTCACGCGTCCGTGGCGCAATACACGGCCCACTCAACGCCTCCCACACATTCCCCCAGTCGAAACAAGGGTACAAACTTTCAACCCTGGGAGGCACCCGAGAGGCAAGCGCCCCATACACCTCCCGACAACCAAAAGAGACAAACCCATGAAAGCGACAAAGCGCCCGAAGGATCAAAACCGCCCACGAATACACTGGAGGCGTATACATGGCCACCTCCTGGCAACGATCCAGATCAAGCAAAAAACTAAACCTCATAGAGCAGTAAAACAACCCCAAGGAGTTTAACCCACCCCCTAACACCAAACTCCTTCGCACCGACCCCCAAAACAAAGCCAACGCCTTCACATAGACATCAGGAATACCAATTCCACCTTCTGACACCTTAAGACATAACGTAGATCGACGAACCGGATGATACCGGCCACACCACACATAACGATACACCAAACCCTCCAGAGCGCGAGCCTTCCGCCGATCCAACGGAAAACACTGCGCAACAAACCAGACCCGCGACAAAACCTTACAAGACACGACAATCGCCCGCTGGTAAATAGTCAGGGCCCGTTGCGACAACATCCCCACAGCTACGCCCACCCCCCGCGAAACTGCCTCCCAATTAAACTCCAAAGACTGCACATACGACCTAAACCACGTAATCCCCAGAACCCGAATGGACTGAACCACCGGAAACCACGAACCAGACCACACCAAACGAGAGGCCCAACCCCCCAACCCCAGAAGACAAGACTTTCCACGATTGACCAAAGCCCCTGTAGCCGATTCAAATTGAAAAACCAAATCCTGAACAGCAGGCACAGAACCCTCAGAGGCAACAAACAAGACTGTGTCGTCCGCATAACCACAAATCTTGAGGGACAAGCCATTCGGCAAACACGGCGAGACAACTGAACGACAAGCACGCACTGCGCGAACAAAGGGCTCCTGAAACAGAATATATAGAAGCATCGACAGAGGACACCCCTGTCGAACCGAACGCCGAATAGCAAAGGGAGCACTAAGGAACTCATTGACACACACCCTACTACTACAACCAGCATACAACATCCGTATCCAGCCCACAAACTGGGGCGGGAAACCAAACCTCTCCAGGACCCGCAAAACAAACCCAATCGGCACGCGATCAAAAGCCTTGGACCAATCCAGGCTTATCATGGCCGCGGGAACACTAGACTCCTCCACATAGAGGAGCAAATCCCGAAAAAGGGAATTACATTGCACCAACGACCTACCCGGAACGCCACAAAACTGACCCCAAGAGATCACCGACCCCACAACCGAGCGCAAACGTCCAGCCAACAACTTAGAAATAATCTTGTAATCCACATTTAGCAATGTAATAGGCCGCCAATTTGCAAAAAAACGTAAATCCCCCGGCTTCGGAAGAAGCCGCACAAGACCATCATTTTGCGAAACAGACAGAGACAAACTCCGAAGACAAAACCGAACCACCTCCAAAAAATCGGCACCAAGTACATCCCAAAACTCAACATAGAACTCCATCGGAAACCCATCCGACCCTGGAACCTTACCACGACGAAAGGACCGCACAACCCCCCAGAGCTCCGAAGGGCTTACCTCCCGCACAAGACCCACACAATCCAAACCCGACAACCCCGGTGCACAGTGTTGGAGGAAGGACTCCATCAACCCCTCATCCCCCGCAACCACCCCATACAAAGACTCTAATTCACCACGCACATAATGCAAAATCGCCCCCGTGTCCGACACAACCGAACCGTCCGGCCGATGAAGACCTGCCAACAAAACAGAGGCACGCCCCACCCGTTCCCTCCGCAGTAAAAACTGCGAGAGCTTCTCACCACACAACCGTTCCTCCACCCCAGCCCGCACACGTACCCCCTCAGCCATCTCCTCCCTCAGCCCACAAATGAGATCCTTACACACCGAGATCTCCCGAAACCTATCTAAACCCTGATTCAGCAACCCATACAGGCGAAATAACCGTGCCTGCAAGACCCTCAACAGACCAAACCTTCCCGACGCCTCCCGCTTCGCCACCACCCGAAAAAACGACCGACATTCCACCTTAGCCCACTCCCACCACTCCAGGACCGAGGGAAAAGTCCCCTTCCGAGCGGCCAAAACAGCCCACCGGGCCCGGAACTGGGCACACACAACAGGGCATTTCAGCAACCCACAATTCAGTTTCCACCAGCCACGGCCAACCCGCACCTGGCTGCGAATCCCCACCTGCAACACCACCATGCAATGGTCCGAGAACCCCACGGGAACCGTCTGCAACGAAAAAACCGAACCACCCCCAGTAGGCACGTAAAAACGATCGAGGCGAGAGCAAGCCCCACGCGAGAGAAAAGTATACTCCAAAGGACCCCCTTGCAACACTGCCGCATCCCGAAACCCGCAACTCTTCAAGGTAGCAGTCAAAGCCGGCGAGATATTCGCTGGACGAAGACTATTGCTATCCCGCGGCGATGTAATACAATTAAAATCCCCCCCCAAAATCATCCCCCTCGTATCGTGCCGCAAAAAATGCAGCACATCACGGGAAAAGAAAACCTCCCGGTTCTGCCTCTGCGCCGCCCCAGATGGCGCGTACACATTCAAGAGAGAGACCTCAGACCCCAAAAAGGAGACCCGAACTAACAGCACCCGACCACCTTCGTCCATCTCCGTGTGAAGCACGGAAATCGGGGCCCGCTTAGAAAGCAGGATCAACGTACCTCCACGCAAGCCACGCGAAGGGTTTAACACCACCGTAAACCCCTCAGCCAACACATGTAACAACCCCACGTCCTGCACATTGTGCTCCTGCACAAAAGCCACATCCACCCTCCACTCACGCAGCATCGACACCAGGCCCAATTGCACAGCCATAGAACGCAACCCATTCACATTCAGCGAAGCACACGTTAATGTAGGATCCATCGGGAAAAGAGACAAACCCTATCTAACCACAAAACCGTCATACCGGTCCGGCCGACACCCCGCGTACGGAAGCAGTAGCAGTCGCCACCGGGTTCCCAGGCGACGGAGACGCACTCCCCACAGGGGGGGGGAGGCCAGAGTCCTTCAGGAGCTTCACCACAAGGCCGCGATCAGCACTGCCACAGTCCCCCGGATCCACTACCGCCCACTCCGGGCCCCGTACCCCAGGGGACCCACATACGAGATCACCAGGAGGGTCCACAACACACCCTCCACCACCCGGCACCGACGGGTCTACTACAGACACCGTCGCACCCTCACCATCACCGACACTCGCATCAGGCTCTAACCTCCGCACCGAAGGCCCTCGGTCCCCGGAGCGACCACTCCTGTTCGTCTTCCGGCGCTTCGTCAGAGAGCCAGGTTGACCCTGGACAGCAGCGGTGGAAGGACGACGAGAGGGGCGACCCCCTTCCAAAAACTCATCTGCTTCCAAGGGTTCCACACCAAGTGCACCAGAATCTGGCGCGACATCCTCCACCGGTGACAAAACAGGGCCACGCCCCACCGAAGCGCCAACATCGACGGCTATGGCAACTGGAGGCGGATGCACCTCCACATGCGTGACCACCGCACTACCACCCACACCAGGGGGGTCCACAGACATCGGACCCGACACGTCAGCACCAGTGGGGCACACCGCACCCACAACGCCATCACCGGTAGGTGCAGGAGGAGGGTTCAACCCGGCAGGAGCATCCCCCAGGTCCACAAGGCCATGTAGAGGTGGAAAATCCTCTTCTCGGAAGACATTGACCAACCGGACGGTGCCATTACGGCAACCAGCAGCCAGGTGTCCAGCCATACCGCACCGAAAACATGTGCGCTCTTGTCCCGCATAAAAGCACTGCACCTTGAACCCCAGCAGCACCATCGACGACGGGATCGCCTTCCTCAGCTTCATGGTAACCGTGCGGATACCCATCAGGACGCCACGAAGACGGCCAGACTTCAGCACATTTGCCCGACAGGCGAGAACACTCCCATATCCTCCTAAGAACCGGCGGAGCAGGCTCTCTGGGAACTCAAACGGCAGCCCCCGCACCACCACAAAAGTCACTGGAACACACAAGTCCGTTACAGTAACCGTACCCGCCGCGCCAGGCAAAGGTACAGTACGCCCATCATACTTGTCGACCACATCCCGGTACACCACAGCGTCAGTCAGCTTAACCAAGGCCCGATGTTCCCCAGCCAGCTGCACACCACACACATCTGCAGGGTTGACACCCAGCACATCCAGGAGAGCAACCTCCAACAACGAGTAGTTCACCTGACCAGAGAAGGCCAGCTCAACCGTATCCACACGCCTTATAGGCGGCATGGGCAACGCCATCCCGCCGGCCCACCAGGCCAGAGGCCCACAAAAAACGCCACCAGCTGTGTGCACGCCAAACGTCCAGGCAAGACTGAGGAGCGAATGTAAACAGAACCGCTCCGCACGGCTGCCAAACAGCCCTTCGCACGAACTTTAGTTGCTGAATTAGGACCTCAGCAGCAGTTCTCGTCACCAGTTGCATGACACCTTGCACCCCTACACGTCGGTCAGAGATGATGATATTTACATTGGTAGGGAATTAGCCTTTTTTTTTCAGAGCACAAAAGTTCGCTAATTCTGTAAGTATCATATTCATTTCAGTGGGAAAAACTTGCTTATGTCCTATAGAGACTCGGCAAGGTATGCCTACATTCTTGGACTACCTAATTCACTTTTGAGGCAATTAACTGTTTCATTTGTTTTAGAAACTCAGTTTCGCTTATTTAGTAGGATTTTCTTGCCCTTATCCTCTTACATTAAGTACCGGGTACAAGATTTCCTGCGACCTTGATTTATTAATCATTTACCATCTTGAAATTAACATTAATTGTTAACGATTCCACAGGATAGGTACCAGTTGCCACGTTGTCCTGTTTCTGACATTCACCATATCACAACAGTATATTCGTTGTGCATTTATTTGCTAATTTCACCATGTTTCGTCTCCAAGCTTTCCGTGCAGATCCAGCAGGTGAAATAGCTAGGGACCTTGGGCCGGATTCAGGAAGGTACTTACGAAGGTTTTTCCTCTTAGCTAAGAGCGTTTTCCGTCTTAGCGCCTTCGTGGCGGCTACGTCCGTATTCAATTAACTACCCTAAGTGGAAAAACCTTCGTAAGTGCATTCCGGGATTTAAGTGTGGTTTCGACCACTCGTAGCTTTACGTAAACTGGATATAAGTCATTTTTTTCTCTACTACATAACACTGGGATCGATTTATGATATTGGAACATGACCAAAATATTATAGCTGGTGAATCTAGTGGAGAGGAGACCTTCGTGTTAGTTATATATGCATTCTCTGCTTGAAACTTGAAGTAAATATGTGTTTGATGATAGTAGAATTAGTTTTATAATAGCAAGATATTATACCAGTAGTTATTAAGTAAATAAACACTGGTGAACATGAAATATGAGAGAAGGTGATGAGCCCTGCCTGATGGGATCATTTACTATCACCAAATGCCCCTGTTCACCTAGTAGTAAGGGTGTACCTTAGCTATACATACCCATTTCTAATTTATTTAGTTTGGTTTTATTTTGAAATTAATCTGGGTGAGACATAAAATAAAAATATGCTGCACAAATGATGTTAGGTAAGGAAAAGGGTAAAAATGTCAAAAACTTTATTCATTGAATACTTAAAGCTATAATTATGACTGTATAGATTATTAAAAAAAAAGAGAGGGAAGTAGGGGTCCAAGACCTCTTCCTGTTATACAATTTGGGTGTGGAACAAGTAATTATCAAAAGAAGGCACCATGCCGGGAAGGCTATGTAGCAGTAAGGCAGTGAGGTGAGGCAGCTACTTATTTGAGAAATGCTTATTTTATTTACCTTATAAGCTGAGGCAACTTATTTTATTTGAGGAATACTCAGCTGATTCCTCTACATTTAGCATGGAACAAATTTGTGTCCAAGACCTCTTCCTGTTACTCAATTTGGCTGTGTGTAACCAAACTAGAAGTGCTCTACAAATCAAGGGACCCAGAATGTGGGATGACCTCCCGAATCATGTCAAAGGCTGTACCTCTCTCAACCAGTTTAAGAGTTAAACCAAGTACTGCCTAATTAACTCCATGTAACCTAACTTACCTCCTAAATGTCAACCCATGTCTTGCTATTTTTTAAACAACGCTGTTCACCAACATGTGCAATTGCTGATTTATGCTATGTTAACCCCCTTTTTGTATTTTTTATTCCTTCTTTTAACACAATTTATACCTAATCCCGATTACTATTAAGTTTTAGTCTGTGTTTTTTCCCCCCACACCTTGCCCGAAATGCTATGAGTATTAGTGGCTTTAGGTATTGTATGTACTAGCTCTGCCTATAAATCCAACATTATGTTTGTAAATCAACTGTATGTACTTTTCCTGAATAAAATGTATTTATTATTTATTTTTTAATCAGTAAGTATTAAAAAAAGGCACCAAGCTGGGAAGGCTATGTAGCACCATTGTGTGTAACAATAAACCAATTTTTTTTAACAAATAATGCACCTGTATGGGAAAACAAATCCTGTCAGCTGTAAAAATATTGATGCAGTTATTTAAATGAAAAATATAATGAAAGAAATATTACTGGTTTATTTTTATCCTATCTTTTTTGTACTGTACAGTATATCCAAGGAAGTGAAAAATTGAGACATAATGCACAATTTAATGAATGATTAGCATGGATTAGCAGTTCAAAAGAAATATGACTTGTATTACATATCAACATGAGATCTTAATGATCCATGGTCAACATGATTTAATAAGGATAATACAGTACTGTATTTGTAATAATACAAACTATAATTTAAAATCTTTATTACTGATTTTTTTTATTAAGAAGATTAGGTATACACAGCAATGTGCTGCTACCCTATTCTATATGGAATATTACACAGTGTAGATAAAAAACTAGCTATAAGTTTATCTAATACTCCCATCTCACAAGATGGTTAGACATACTGTACATGGAATCAATTTAGAAAATACCAGCCTCAATACAAAAAACAAATCAACTCTGACTAAACAACTCTAAGCAATTTTCACAAGAGGTAAGCACTGAATCATGAAAACATTATATTATAATTACTCTTACCAGTTTCTACAAAACTCCTCTCAAACAATGTATTTTTAAACATGTTTAGGTATACACAGCAATGTGCTGCTTCCCTATTCTGTCTAAAGGACCACACAGTGTAGATCAAAAACCAGCTACAAGCTCACCCAACATCCTCACCTCACAGGATGGCCAGTCATACATGGAATTAGGAGAGAACAAAATACTTAATGCTGATCTATTAGCCTCCACTGGCAAAATCTGGGTGCAGCACAAGAATATCTTCCAATATTCCTGAGTGTATGAAGTAATTACAGAGCTCAAAATGCCTCATACCATTTGGTATGAAGTCACTGATAACAGGACAATCACAGATATAGTGTTAGAGAGTATGTTCTCTCAAGTAGGACTGAAAACAGATGTTTTCTGGGGGGAGCCCCGTCGGCTCCCCGGAGCTATCCCAGGCTGATATGCTAATGTCAGACTTTGGCATCAGTCATGTGTATGGAGTTCTTAGGCCTACCGGGGACCACGGCCAGAACCGGGCCCCCTCAGAGAGGCAAGGGGAGCAATGGCCTATAGAAGCCCCCGTGTAGTTGGAAGCATTCTATGTCTGCCATCGACCGGAACAGGCACCCAGAAAGGTAAGCGCCCCAAAACAAACCCCTATTCTGGTTAAAATTGTTACCTAAAACCGAACTAGTGGATAGAACTCCCCAACCGAAAACAAGCAAACTAGTGTGAAGTCACACACTGCCGCGCCGCTGTCTGCGCAGCTCCCCCCTCCCCGGGAGGGGGAAAGGGGAGCCCCAGACCCCGCGCGCCGGCTACCCACACCTCAGTTCTTGAGGCTGATGCTATAGGCGATGGTCGTGTGCTCTGGCTCCGGTGTCGCTACTGCACTGTGCTTTGCGTGTGGTGTTAGTTTTGGGGGTGCATCATGTTTTGTGTCCTGTTGCGGTGCTTCGCCGTTATTTGCGCGCCACAGCTTCTGTGTCCGGGGACGCGCTGTGGGTTGATCCGGTTTCCCTTCTTCCCTGTTCGCGGGTTCGGGTCTCTCAGGTCGTCCGCAGGGTTATTAGGTCCAGCCAGCCTGCGGTCTATCCCCGTGCCCATGACGTTCGTAAGTTCGCGGCTCTTGCTGCCGTCTTTGGGAATATGTCTTGGTCTGATATTCGGGCGCGGGGATTTTGGCGGTCGAACAGGGTCCTGGCTGCTCGTTACCTTGTGAATGTTCCTGGGCCTCGTCGGGCCTGTGTTGCTTTGGGTCGGCGGTTGCAGCCAGTTGTCTCGGCTTCGAGTTGAGGGGTGAGCGACGACCGCCTCCCGGGTAAGTCCCTCTTTTTCTGTCTGTGGGTAGTTAGCTCCGGGGAGCCGACGGGGCTCCCCCCAGAAAACCAGCGTTGAATGTAATGAAACGCCATTTTCTGGGTGAGTCCCGGAGGCTCCCCGGCATCCCTCCCTCCCTCCGGTCGGCGGTTTTTCGCGTTTTTGACATCCAGCCTCAAGAACTGAGGTGTGGGTAGCCGGCGCGCGGGGTCTGGGGCTCCCCCTTCCCCCTCCCGGGGAGGGGGGAGCTGCGCAGACAGCGGCGCGGCAGTGTGTGACGTCACACTAGTTTGCTTGTTTTCGGTTACATAAGAACATAAGAACATAAGAACAAAGGTAACTGCAGAAGGCCTATTGGCCCATTCGAGGCAGCTCCTATTCTATAACCACCCAATCCCACTCATATACTTGTCCAATCCGCGCTTGAAACAATTGAGGGACCCCGCCTCCACCACGTTACGCGGCAATTGGTTCCACAAATCAACAACCCTGTTACTGAACCAGTATTTACCCAAGTCTTTCCTAAATCTAAACTTATCCAATTTATACCCATTGTTTCGTGTTCTGTCCTGTGTTGATACTTTTAATACCCTATTAATATCCCCCTTGTTATGTCCATTCACCCACTTGTAAACCTCTATCATGTCGCCCCTAACTCTTCGCCTTTCCAGTGAATGCAACTTAAGCTTTGTTAATCTTTCTTCATATGAAAGATTTCTAATTTGGGGAATTAACTTAGTCATCCTACGCTGGACACGTTCAAGTGAATTTATATCCATTCTATAATATGGCGACCAAAACTGAACTGCATAATCTAAATGGGGCCTAACTAGAGCAAGATATAGCTTGAGAACCACACCAGGCGTCTTGTTACTAACGCTGCGATTAATAAATCCAAGTGTCCGATTTGCCTTATTACGAACATTTATGCATTGATCCTTTTGTTTTAAATTCTTACTAATCATAACTCCCAGAAAAGGTTGGGGAGTTCTATCCACTAGTTCGGTTTTAGGTAGCAATTTTAACCAGAATAGGGGTTTGTTTTGGGGCGCTTACCTTTCTGGGTGCCTGTTCAGGTCGATGGCAGACATAGAATGCTTCCAACTACACGGGGGCTTCTATAGGCCATTGCTCCCCTTGCCTCTCTGAGGGGGCCCGGTTCTGGCCGTGGTCCCCGGTAGGCCTAAGAACTCCATACACATGACTGATGCCAAAGTCTGACATTAGCATATCAGCCTGGGATAGCTCCGGGGAGCCTCCGGGACTCACCCAGAAAATGGCGTTTCATTACATTCAACGCTGGGTTTTTTTCCATCAAGAGGGCTATAAACCCATGGAACTGCCTATACCCGCTGAAGCCGTAAATGCCAAATTCCAGCTAAAAAATATCATTAAGACAATTGGCAGGCCCTTTAACAAGCCGCCGGCTTTCTGTCCTCTTCGAGGTCACTAGATAGTTAGTGGCCCTTGGGTAAATTCAGTAAATATATACAATAATTGTCAGCGCATCTTCCGAGCAACAAGGACAGCTACAGAGTATCTCTTAGAATTACGTAGGTAAACAACAAATGTAACATATTTGTTTACTACAATGTCGGTGCTGGCTGTAGAAGTTGAAAAAACATTGTTTTACTTTGAAATATACTAATTTTATAAGAAAATTCGACGTAAATAGGAGGCAGTAGAGCTCCGATAAGCCAGCGCTAAATCTTCAATATGAAGAATGTTGCTGCTCTCTGATTGGCCAAACGAAACACAGTAGTGACCTCTATCGGCACGCAGGTGAACCAACAATTTTCTTCCTAAGTATACCTTATTGAATCGCACCTAAGCATCTTCTTAGGGCGCACTTAGGAACCTTCGTAGCAAACCCACTTACGAAGAAATACACAGAGCTTCCTGAATCTAGGTCCTTAAGTCGTGCCAAGAGGACTGAATTACAAACTCTTGCACATGAGTATCAACTAGAAGTTCCCTACCAAGCCAACAAAAATGAACTACATAACCTGTTACTGGATCATCTCTTAGAGGAAGGTAAGATTAACTCTGAAACTCACGAAACTTACTTTATTGCAGATAAAACTGATTTGGCAACGATGAAACTCAAACTAGAGCTTGCCAAGATCGAACGCGAACAACAAAAAGAAGCTCTACAACTGAGGAAAGAGGAAGCCACCTTGAGGAAAGAAGAACAGGAACGTGAAATCGCCCTCAAGGAACGTGAGATTGCAATACTCCGTGAAAGTGAGCGAATACAGCTTGAAACAAAACAACGCCACCTGGAGATGCAACGCGAGCATGACAAACAACAAGCAGCTCTGGCTATGGAATGTCGTCAACAAGAATTCGCGTTGAAAACTACACACCTCGCTCAACGCCAGCAAGCTACCGCCAGTCTTCCTGTCAGTTTCAATATCTCACATGCAAGTAAGTTAATGCCACCATTCGTAGAGACAGAAGTTGATGTATTTTTCACCACCTTTGAGACCCTTGCTAATCAACTTAGTTGGCCTGCCGACCAATGGGCAACCCTTCTCAGAGTACATCTCACAGGTAGAGCTGCAGTTACACTCAGTACTTTGGCGTCTGAGAATGACTACCAGACTCTGAAACAAGCAGTGTTGGACGCCTACCTTCTCTCCACCGAAAACTATCGAAGGAAATTCCGTGACCACCTGAAGGCAAGTACCACTACCTTTCTCGAATTTGCTAATACCAAAAGGAGATATTTTATGAAATGGCTGGAAGCAGCACATGTCTCTACCTTTGCAGAACTCGTCAACCTCATGCTAGTTGAAGAATTCTTGAGGCGTGTGCCGCCTCCTGTCCGTCTATATTTAGCAGATAAAGAAGAAACCGACTACCTAAAGTGTGCTAAGTCGGCTGACACTTACAGCCTCATCCACCGGCTGACACCAGAACCACCTTCCAGTAAGAAGTCTTGGTATAGTTACGAGAAAGTGAGTACCGATCAAGCTGGCTCGCAATTGTACTGTAAGTATTGTAGACTCTATGGACATACCATAGATAAATGTGGTAAGTCTCAATACAAAGGTAATACTGAATCAACTAAACCCAAACAGACTCCTCCTAAGTCCGGTAAGCCTGTGATGAATGTTGGTGTTCATGTTAATGGTCTTTCTCTTTTCAGTAAACACCTGTATACTGGAACTGTCTCTACCAACGGTTCAAATCCGGAGGGAAGTTTCAAACTGAAGATCTTGAGGGACACAGCGGCTCTTCAATCAATTATTTTGAAATCAGCTGTGCCCAATATCGCCTACACCGGAGAAACCGTCTTCATCACTGACCTCACTGCTACCACTCCTTATCCTCTCGCCAGAGTCCACCTGGATTGTCCCTTCGTGACCGGAGAAGTCCAAGTCGCCATCAGGGAAAAGCCTTTTCCCATGCCTGAAGTGCAACTTCTCCTGGGCAACGACTTGGCAGAAGACCTGCAACCGACCAACCTGATCGTCATGGACAAACCCCAGGTGTGTACCTCTGTAATGGATAATCCCATCTTTGAATATGTTACAGCAAAGGTTCAAGAGAGTGATGAAGTTTCTCCTCCGGTTTTAGTGACCACCCGTGCACAAGCTGCACGACCACAGCCAGCTGACTCTACTGCTACCGCTGTCCCTCAAGACCCTCAGAAACTATATATGTACTCCCGAATTTGACCAAGTTGGAGTTCCGTAAGTTACAGAGGGAAGATCTTACTTTGACACCATTATTTTTCCAGGCTGAGACTCAACCTGACATTATTCCTGGGTTCTTCCTAGAGAACGAGTTGCTCTACCGCAGATATAGACCCAGTAAACTGAAAGAGGAGGACGATTGGGCCAACGTCAAACAACTAGTGATTCCTGCCAGCCTGCGGCCCACTATTCTACACCTGACCTACGGAGCAGCTCACACTACGGATTTAACAAGACCTACCACGGAATCCGTTAAGACTACTACTGGCCAGGTATGGTAAATAGCGTCAAACAGTACGTAAAACAGTGTCATACATGTCAGATGGCAGGTAAACCGAACATCTCTACCCCCAGAGCACCACTGACTCCCATACAGGTGCCTGCGGAACCTTTCCACAGACTTATTATAGACTGTGTTGGTCCTTTACCTCGGACCAGTTCTGGTAATGCCTATATACTAACCATCCTGTGTCCTACCACCAGATTCCCCATAGCAGTTCCAGTAAAGAACATTACGGCTGCTACGGTTGTGAAACACTTATTGAAGATCTTCACCCAGTATGGATTTCCAAGGAAGGTTCAGAGCAACTGTGGCACCAACTTCACCAGTGATCTCTTCAAGAGGACACTGGAGGAGTTCAACATCACACAGGTATTGTCCAGCCCCTATCATCCTGCTTCACAGGGTTCTCTTGAGCGTAGTCATCAGACTATTAAAGCACTCCTGAAGAAGTTTTGCAATGAAACCTCTAAGGATTGGGATAAGCAAATTGATTTGATAATGTGCATCTATAGAAGTCTTCCCAATGAGTCTCTAGGAGTATCTCCTTATGAGATGCTCTACAGACGTAAGTGCCATACTCCTCTCAAAGCTTTCAAAGACTCTCTACGTGATGCCACCTTCAGTGAGCATCAGAATGTGCCCCAGTTTCTTCAAAACCTACAACACATTCTAGAGAGGGTGCATAACTTTGCTAAGGATAATCTATTGAAAGCACAGGAGAGGATGAAGATTCATTACGACCAGAACAGCAAAGTAAGGAAATTTAAACCGGGAGACTTCGTGCTTGCCTATTTTCCTATCCCAGATTCTCCTTTGCAAAACAGGTTTTCAGGACCCTACCGCATCAAGGAGTGCAGAAACAACCACAACTACGTTCTAGAGACTCCAGATAGGCGGCGTAAGACCCAGCTGTGCCACGTCAACCTCCTGAAGCTATATAACGGTACTCCTCCCACTGTATTAATAACATATTCTTCCTTTAAAGGGCCATACATCCACAGTGAGACCTTCCCTGCTTCTCCTCCCGAAAGCACTGACACTGAGTCAGCGCTTCCCAATTCGGAAATCCTAACTGATCTTCATAATTATTTTCAGGACAATAATAGTGCACCTCTCATCAAAATCTTCAAAGAACATCAGGAGTTGTTCCGAGATGATCCACAAGAGTGTAATGTAACTCAGCACGACATCCAACTGCTCCCTGACACCCGGCCGATTCGTCAACCCTTCTACCGAATCAGCCCTAGCAAGAAGGAAGTCATGCGTGCTGAGTTACAGTACCTCTTGGATCATGGACTGGCTACACCTTGTGAATCCCCCTGGGCCTCACCCTGTATCTTGGTGCCAAAACCCCAAGGTAAGGTCAGACTTTGCACCGACTACCGGAAATTAAATAATGTGACTGTCAAGGATGCATACCCCTTGCCACGGATAGATGACATCCTTGACGACATTGGTAATGCCCAGTACTTGTCCCAAGTGGACTTGCTCAAGGGGTATTACCAAGTGTGTTTAACAGAGCGAGCCAAAGAAATATCTGCCTTTATCACTCCCTTTGGACTTTTCAGGTATGAACGCCTTCCTTTTGGACTATGTAATGCCCCGGCCACCTTTCAGAGAGCTGTCAACCGCGTCATCCAGGGCTTGGATAACACCTACGCCTATTTGGATGATATCGTTGTAGCATCCAACACCTGGAGCGAACATCTGCTCCAGCTGCAACGACTGTTCGCCAAGCTCCTGACAGCCGGCCTCATCATCAACCTAGGCAAGTCCACCTTTGCCAAAGGTAAAGTGCGTTATCTGGGTCATGTAATAGGGAGTGGCAGCCTAGCTCCGTTAAACATACACAATCAAGCCATCAAACATTACCCACAGCCTACCACCAGGAAGCAGCTCCTGCGCTTCCTTGGTCTTGCCTCCTACTACCATAGGTTTGTGAAGAATTTTAGTACGGTAGCAACACCATTAATCACTTTAACCAGTCCCAAGCAACGGTATAATTGGACCATTCAGCAAACCGTTGCTTTCGAACAATTCAAACTCCTCCTCTGTTCTAATCCTATTCTCGCCTCGCCAGATATCACCAAGCCTTTCATCCTTCATGTCGACGCCAGTGGTACCGGAATCGGGGGTGTCCTGATGCAGCAATGAGGCGAGGAGGTTCTACCTGTCAGCTACTACAGCTACAAGTTGAAACCCCAGCAGAGGAACTACAGCACTATCGAGAAGGAGCTACTCTCCATCGTCCTGAATCTCCAGAACTTTGCTCCATACCTACAAGGTGCCAGGTCTACCACCATCTACTCAGACCACAATCCTCTCCGCTTCTTACATCAAGCCCAATTCAATAACCAACGTCTTCTACGATGGGCTTTATATCTGCAAGATTTCAACCTGGAGATCTGCTACATCAAGGGTTCTGACAACATCATAGCCGACGCCCTCTCCAGAGTCTATGAAGTAGAAGCAACTCCAACTATCACTCTACCACATGAAGACGTAACTTCTTCCAGAACCGCAGGCTTCGGGGGAGAGTTGTGACGATAATCTCTTTCAAGAGAGATTGAGCCTGCTCTTCCCTACAACATTTACGTCATTCAAGTACAAGATACTATATTGAAGATACGTCCACCAGTATCGCCAAACGTTTTGCCCAGGAAGCAAAGCGTACCTTGCACCACCAGACACACCGGCTCCCGCCCGCCGTCAAACCAGCAAGCTACTCATTCTCCGCCTGCCTGTTCCTGATTGGCTGGTGTGTTACCGCACCTGCACTCAAGCCACTACCTGAGTCGACATCTGGGCCAGCACACGACATACTCCTCAGAATATCTCTGTGCTCTTTGGAGTTGACATCTCTCTCTAGTAGACAAAGCTCTGGCTGTCGTGTACTAAGGGAGGTGGCAGTTTGAAGCCAGTATTCTCAGCACCTGATTTATATTACTATTACTTGCACTTTATTGTCTTAGAGTAAATTTCACCGCTTTTAATTATTCATGTTGTTTTGTTTGTTGACTTATTTTGAATTTTACGTAAGCCAAGAGATTGTCTTTATTCATATCTTGTTTTCTAGAGTAATTAAAATTTCATTGTTTATACTTTGTGTTTTGTGTGTCTTCCCATTACCTTACCACAGACAAACGGGCATACGATCTTTTTTTTCTGTAAATGTGACGAGGCCTTGCCCCAAGCTAATGAAACAGCCGAACATCAACGCTCCAACACTTTACCGTCACAGTATGGAAATGTCAAGACACACAAGCCTGGAAACCCACTTTGGCCAATCATCAGCCAGATACCCACACCCACGTACAGACTGGCGAAACGACTCAATGGCTTGCTGACTCCTTATGTCCCTTGCGCCTTCAGCCTAAAGTCTCCAAAGGAATTTGTTGACTTGCTGCGGGGAACACGGGCCACAGGGATAAGAGCCTCGTTGGACGTAGAATCTCTGTTTACCAACGCACCTGTGGATGAAGCAATCGGGATGATAGCCGACAGAGTGTACCGTGATCCGGCCTGTACTCCTCTTGACATACCAGAAAACAGTCTAAGGAAACTACTCCAAGCTTGTACTAAAGAGGCACCCTTTTTGAGCCCGGATGGACACATGTATAAGCAAGTAGATGGGGTCGCCATGGGTTCTCCCCTAGGTGTCCTGTTTGCAAACTTCTACATGGGAACCATCGAGCAAAAAGTCTTAGTCGACATGAACTTGAAACCGGCCATATACTGCAGGTATGTTGACGACATTTTTACACAGGTACCTGATGTCAGACATCTGCAGGAGCTGAAGGAGGCATTTGAGCAGAATTCCGTGCTGCGTTTCACTTACGAGATGGAAAAGGATGGGAAGCTGCCTTTTCTAGATGTAACAGTCATGGAAAGGAGCGGAGTTTTCCACACTGCAGTCTACACTAAGGAAACAAACATAGGAATGTGCTTGAATGCCATCAGTGACTGCCTGGACAGGTACAAGAGGAGTGTTGTTAACGCTTATGTCGACCGTGCCCTCAGCCACAGCTCAGAATGGAAGCAAGTCGACGAAGAACTCTGTAGGGTAAGGCAGGTCCTAGTCAACAACGGCTTTTCCAATGGTTTCGTCGAAGACATCATAAGAAGGAAAGTGAAACGCCATGCAACCTCTGAAGAGACAACTAACACAACACCTATACCCCCCTATTAGACTATTTTACAGGAACTTCTTTTCCACAGCCCATAAAACGGAGGAAAGGGTCCTGAAAGACATTGTCAGTAGAAACGTTATCCCTACAGATAAAAATCAGAAGATACAACTGACAATTTACTATAAAACCAAAAAAACGGCCAGCCTACTCATGAGAAACTCTCCAGACACAAAGCAGAACGGTTTAAAAGAGACCAACGTCGTCTATGCCTTCAAATGCCCTCTTGGGGATTGTAAGCCTCAAAAAACTCAGTACATAGGCATGATAACAACATCTCTTTCCAGGCATTTAACAATGCATAAGCAACAGGGCTCCATTAAGGAACATATAGCCTCTTCCCACAGCCAAACCATCACCAGAGAAATCTTACCAAACAACACAGAAACCATCGATAGATACAGCGATAGCAGGCGGCTCGACGTCTGCGAGGCACTTTCACTTTCCTTCTTATGATGTCTTCGACGAAACCATTGGAGAAGCCGTTGTTGACTAGGACCTGCCTTACCCTACAGAGTTCTTCGTCGACTTGCTTCCATTCTGAGCTGTGGCTGAGAGCACGGTCGACATATGCGTTAACAACACTCCTCTTGTACCTGTCTGGGCAGTCGCTGTTGGCATTTAGACACATTCCTATGTTCGTTTCCTTAGTGTAGACTGCAGTGTGGAAACCTCCGCTCTTTTACATGACTGTTACATCCAGAAAGGGCAGCTTCCCATCCTTTTCCATCTCGTAAATGAAACGCAGCACGGAACTCTGCTCAAATGCCTCCTTCAGCTCCTGCAGATGTCTGACATCAGGTACCTGTGTAAAAATGTCGTCAACATACCTGCAGTATATGGCCGGTTTCAAGTTCATGTCGACTAAGACTTTTTGCTCGATGGTTCCCATGTAGAAGTTTGCAAACAGGACACCTAGGGGAGAACCCATGGCGACCCCATCTACTTGCTTATACATGTGTCCATCCGGGCTCAAAAAGGGTGCCTCTTTAGTACAAGCTTGGAGTAGTTTCCTTAGACTGTTTTCTGGTATGTCAAGAGGAGTACAGGCCGGATCACGGTACACTCTGTCGGCTATCATCCCGATTGCTTCATCCACAGGTGCGTTGGTAAACAGAGATTCTACGTCCAACGAGGCTCTTATCCCTGTGGCCCGTGTGCCCCGCAGTAAGTCAACAAATTCCTTTGGAGACTTCAGGCTGAAGGCGCAGGGGACATAAGGAGTCAGCAGGCCGTTGAGTCGCTTCGCCAGTCTGTACGTGGGTGTGGGTATCTGGCTAATGATTGGCCGAAGTGGGTTTCCAGGCTTGTGTGTCTTGACACTTCCATACTCATATCCAGGTTTATATTCCCCAATAATCTTTGGCAGGTGGAGTCCGGATTTCTAGGCGTTCACAGTTTCGATCAGTTTGTTGACCTTTGCTTTCAATTCGGCTGTAGTGTCCTTCGTTACCCTTTGGAATTTAGTTTGGTCAGAGAGTATGAGGTTCATTTTCGCCGGACCAATAGGCTTTCTACAATCACTTCATTCAATACCCATTGTTTCGTGTTCTGTCTTGTGTTGATGAATTTAATACCCTATTAATAACACCTCACCCCATCCACCTCACTCAAATGTAGATATAAACAAAATCGAAGATGTGTAAGTTCTATTCAGTTGTGTATGTATAAACTAAAGTCTTTGAAAATGTAATAAGTTTTACGAGACGCGCTCAAGTGTCGCGTCAGACTAGAAATAAAAATGAATTTTGGAGAATTGATTTTTTAATTACCACTAACAGTGAAAAGAAATGTACGAAAGATCGAGAAAATTCGTGTTAGAATTATTAATCTTACTGCAGGCATCTGCAGGAGCTGAAGGAGGCGTTTGAGCAGAGTTCCGTGCTGCGTTTCACTTACGAGATGGAAAAGGATGGGAAGCTGCCCTTTCTAGATGTAATAGTCATAAAAAAGAGCGGAGGTTTCCACACTGCAGTCTACACTAAGGAAACGAACATAGGAATGTGCCTAAATGCCAACAGCGACTGCCCAGACAGGTACAAGAGGAGTGTTGTTAACGCATATGTCGACCGTGCTCTCAGCCACAGCTCAGAATGGAAGCAAGTCGACGAAGAACTCTGTAGGGTAAGGCAGGTCCTAGTCAATAACGGCTTCTCCAATGGTTTTGTCGAAGACATCATAAGAAGGAAAGTGAAAAGCCATGCAACCTCTGAAGAGACAACTAACACAACACCTATACCCCCTATTAGACTATTTTACAGGAACTTCTTTTCCACAGCTCATAAAACGGAGGAAAGGGTCCTGAAAGATATTGTTAATAGAAACGTTATCCCTACAGACAAAAATCAGAGGATACAACTGACGATTTACTATAAAACCAGAGAAACGGCCAGCCTACTCATGAGAAGCTCTCCAGACACAGAGCAGAACGCTTTAAAAGAGACCAAAGTCGTCTATGCCTTCAAATGCCCTCTTGGGGACTGTAAGCTCCAAAAAAACAGTATATAGGCAAGACAACAACATCTCTTTCTAGGCGTTTAACGATGCATAAGCAGCGGGGCTCCATTGGGGAACATATGGTCTCTTCCCACAACCAGACCATCGCCAGAGAGGTCCTGGTGGGCAACACAGAGATCATCGATAGATACAGCGATGGTGGGCGGCTTGACGTTTGTGGGGCACTGCACATTAAAAAGTCAACACCAGCAATCAACAGCCAATTAATGCACAACTATATTCTACCCACCTCAAGACTCTGCTCCAATATAGAAGCATCAAGAAATATGGACCAATAGGCTTTCTACAATCACTTGTAGATCACTTGTAGATCACTACAATCACTTGTAGTTTCTCATGAGTAGGCTAGCCTACTCATGAGAAATTCTCCAGACACAAAACAGAACGCTTTAAAAGAGACTAACGTCGTCTATGCCTTCAAATGCCCTCTTGGGGACTGTAAGCTCCAAAAAAACCAGTATATAGGCAAGACAACAACATCTCTTTCTAGGCGTTTAACGATGCATAAGCAACAGGGCTCCATTAAGGAACATATAATCTCTTCCCACAACCAAACCATCGCCAGAGAAATCCTAGTAAACAACACAGAAATCATCAATAGATACAGCGATAGCAGGCGGCTTGACGTTTGCGAGGCACTACACATCAAGAAGTCAACACCAGCAATCAACAGCCAATTATTGCACAACTATATTCTACCCACCTCAAGACTCCGCTCCAATATAGAAGCATCAAGAAATATGGACCAATAGGCTTTATACAAACACTTCTATTCAATATCCATTGTTTCGTGTTCTGTCTTGTGTTGATGAAATTAATACCCTATTAATACTCTTGTTCTGTCTTGTGTTGATGAAATTAATACCCTATTAATACCATATCTTGTTCTGTCTTGTGTTAATGCCACATCACCCCTTCCACCTCACTCAAATGTAGATATAAAATCGGAGATGCGTAAGTTCTATTCAGTTGTGTATTTGTGAACTAAAGTCTTTGAAAATGTAATAAGTTTTACGAAACGCGCTCGTGTCGCGTCAGACTAGAAATAAAAATGAATTTTAGAGAATTGATTTTTGATTTACCTCCAACAGTCAAACGAAATGTACGAAAGATTGAGAAAATTCGTGTTAGAATTATTAATCTTACTTTTTCGGTCATATTTAATAATATATATATATATATATATATATATATATATATATATATATATATATATATATATATATATATATATATATATATATATATATATATATATATATATATATACTGAAAAGTTAACAATCAACTAGAGTGCTTTCGGCTTGCTTTCAAGCCTTCAATGGCGGTGGCAGTAATGGAACTGCCAATGCCAGCACTGTGGCAGTGGAACCATTACCATGTCTCATCAGTCAGTGGCAGAGAAGAAAGTGGAACAGAAACTATGAGGTACACAGACTTCAAAGGAGAAAATCGGTACCAGTGGAAGATACACGATCATGACGACAGAAAGGGAAATAGGGTAGGGGTTGGAGAGTGAGAAACAAGGTACAGTGAAGTAGCAACACCATGTTTTTTAATACAGTATATGGAATTGGATAAGCTAAAACAGTATAAAAATATATAATAAAATAATGGATGCAGCTATGGAGAGTGCAAGATATTTTCCTGATTAAGTTTACAATTACTGTTACATAAATAGATGTGGGGGCTATGGGGGTACTGGTACTATTAAGGGGTAAAGGTAGTTAGAAGACAAGAGTATCAAATATGGGAGAGCTAAAAGGCCCGGCCCCCAAAATAAACTATCCACAGTAGTAATAACTTGCTACAAGACCATATATGTTAGTCTAAGGGTTGATCAATGCGCTCCCACATTGGAAGAAGAGATACTCTGTAATTCATGTACTTATTTATTAACCCCTTAACAACCCCCCATATACACTCACACCAATAACAATAATAATAATAACTTTACCACACTACCTTACGTTAAAAGCCTTGGTCCACATAGGCAGGATACCAGGTTACACTAATAACAAGCTAGGGTAAAGTACTACTGGATAAGCACTGAAGCTGGATGCAGCTTAGGGTAGTGAGACCATGTGGTACCCTAATACAAAACACAACACTAGGGGTAAACAAAACACTGGCAAATACTAACCCCAGGTCTCACCAATCGTTACTACCAGAGTAGGTACACTTAATAATGCCCCGTACTTAACTTAAGGATACAGGAACTTCAGGTAAGGGAAATAAGTAAGAGGAGGAGGGAGAAGAGTAGGGGTGCAGCCATAGAGTAGATCTTATCCGCACGACACCAGCCAGAGAAGAGAGAGAGCTCCTCGCGACCACCTCGCCTCCCTCATGTCGTGGTGCCGGAAGGAGCCTAATTGATCGTGCAGCTAAGCACATTAAAGATCTTCCCCTATGCAATGTATTGTTACTTTACAAATGATTAGAAAGTATTAGTAAGCAAAGTTGGTGCCTATGTTATTATTTAATAATCAACCCCCAGCTCAGTCTTTAAATGCTCTTTGAGAAACAATAATAGTCTTACGTCTGGCAGGGAAGATACAAACAATTGCTATTCGAGATGCACAACTGTACTACCAGAAAGTTTAATAGCTCAATTTTGACCTCTGGTTTCCACTGGAGAACCCAGGGTCGTAACAATTACCAACAATTATAAAATTGGATAAATGGCATTATAAGTTAATGAACTATTATGCACTTTATTATACATTATTCTTAAACATTTTCTGATTTATCTCTCACACTCAAAATGTTTAACCTATCACCCAAATGCTCCATCCTGTGAGTTTTCATACGATGTATTTTTATACTTTCTTACAATGTACCTGTAAACATTTTTTTTAATTTTGCTAGAAATTACCATCTTAAAATTATATGTTGGATTAAGGATCTCACGAAATGCTATGAATGCTAGTGGCTTTACAATGGTCAATGGTGGTCCTTCTTCTTTATGATAGGTGCAGTTTGTGGGAAGGTTTTATGCTTATGTCTGGACACTCACCGTCCAGTGTTGTGATAATGGCGACGACGCTCACCCAGGCGTTCAGCGGTCCATAGAATTACCCCAATCACCCCAAATCAGGCCAAAACTACCCAAATCGTCCTAGCATTACGTAAGTAATGAAGAAATATGGCATATTTACTTACTATAATGTTGGTGCTACACATAGAAAAGATCAAACCTATTTTTACTCTGAAATAATCTAATTTCATAACGAAATTAGACGTAAATATGTGAGAGGTGACGCCATAGGAAGTCGACGGTCCAAGCGACAATTGTGTGGAGCGACTTATCCAAGAAATATGGTCGCCAGGAGAGTGTTTGCTGCCATATCAGCCTCCTGTACACAGTGATCCAGTCCTTTTCGTTCATTGAACACCGAACCCTACACGCCCTCTGATATATTGCTTAATTAACAAATATTCACAAATAAAGATTATATTTGTATATGTTATCAGAAAGGCAGATATAAAATAGTTTTTGTGAATCCATCACAGAGATTATACCTTATTAGAGAGGAAAAATATTCATACTTTAAACAAGGCTTCATGGCCGACGCTCTCCTTACCGATATGGGAACTATGACCTTCCGAAGATCAATGTTAATTTAATCTAGATATTGTAATAAACGAAGTTTTCTATGTCATCATAAAGACATAAATATAAGCTGCATGTTAATACTTTGGCATAAATATAACTGAATTGAAAGTTAAGATATATGCCTTTTTATAGTTACTTGATGGCTCGCTCAGGGAGTGTGAAGGCCTCCACACAAGCCAATCAATTTTATAATTACTTTGCATATATGCAAAGTAACGCCATAGGTCTTTATGTCAGAATAAAGCCATGTAGACGATAATGTAACTACATTTCAAGGAAAACATATCTTAATATAATTATTAAATGAATGCAAAGTTATGGTTAAATAAATAGCCAATACCACACAATCGCCGGTGTCCGGACACATGAATAGTCGCATTAGGTGAAAGGAAATGTACCCAACCATTTCCATTTACCCAACCAGTTTGTGCACCCTATACTCATCCTCTGTGCGGTAATTTATTGTGCATCCCATACTCATCTTGTTACCAGTAGTTTGTGCAACCCATACTCATCCTGTGACCCGTAATTTATTGTGCATCCCATACTCATCCTGTTACCGGTAGTTTGTGCAGCCCATACCCATCCTGTGACCTGTAATTTATTGTGCAACCCATACTTATCCTGTGACCTGTAGTTTATTGTGCAGCTAATACTCATTCTGTGAGTCATAGGACATTGCGCAACCCTTTCTCATCGTGTGAATCTTTGTTTACTTTGCTCTCCATATTCATCCTCTGCGCGATAGTTTCTTGTGCAACCCATACCCATGATGTGAGTGGTAGTTTATTGTGTACCCTATATTCATCCTGTGAGTATAGGGTACACAATTCTTGTTTGGATTCTTGTAATGTTATATGTCTATTTGTAGTCACAGTATTTGTGCGCCCCTTGAGGGACTTGAATTAGAGGGGGGTTGAAATAGCCTAAGCTACTCTATCCCTTCGAGATGTATTTATTGCTTATCTCAATAAACATACTTGAACTTGAACTTGGGTACACAATGAGTTCATTTGTACTCCATACTCATCATCAAGAAGTGTATTTTACCAGCATTGTAATATAAATTAAGAATAAAAGCTTAACTGGACTACGGACCCATAATCAAAATAAGAGTCATCACTAATTATCATGACAAATTGTCTAGGCTACACTTCCGCCTTCGACAAGCTGCCGCCGGATGTGGGTATAGTTTATTGTACACCCCCGCACCCCCAGTCCTGGAAGGGCGGGCATTGGGATGTGGACATATGTACCATTATACCCCCCCCCCCCCCACACACACACACACACTCCTCTCCTGTTAATAATAATACTAATAATAATAAAAATTTAAAATAATAACGTTAATAAATATTATAATTAAAACACTTACTGTAATACCCTAGTGCTTGAATGAAGGTGAAGGAAAGACCCAATAAATGTGTAAGTGTATTAAAAACCAAATTTTCGTTGGGTGAGCTGGCAGGTGAGCACCACCTGCCAGCTCACCCAGTAATGAACATCACCTGCACACTGCACCGAACCACTTGCCAGCAGGTGCAGAAGTACGATGGAGAGAGCAAAGTATACAATATTTCAAGTATAATATTAAAGATATATTTAGGATTTAATGTTTTCCTATAAAGTTTCAATAATACCTTTATTTGATTTTTTGTATTATTTTCTACCACAGACGTGGCCACACATTAACAATGCTAACCAGCATATATACATTTTCTTCAGTCCGCCATGGACTCTAACCCTTTCCACTACCGCCCACAAGATGGGTACAGGGTGCATAATATAAGAACTAAACTAACTAACTCCATTGATAGGGTTAGAGATTTGTTAAACATATAGTTCAGGGATTTATTGAACAATCAACCACATAAGGTGATTGTAGTGTTTTTAAAATGCTAGGCTAAGCTACATACGTAAATACATAAATACACAGATTTACGTATGCCCTACATAAAGTGTTCGATGTGTCTTTTACATAGTGTCATTAACGTGCATTTACAAAGGTGAAATTGAATTCTGACCAGCTTCCACATATACTTTATACACATATACACACACAGACGTATGCGTACATATACATATATATACATACATATATGCACACATACATACACATATATTTGTCTCTTTTACTCTGACAAGGTGAGATAACTGATAGAGAAACTAGTGTGCAATTAAGCACTTAATCACTGAAGGTGATTAAGGTGCTTTCACAAGCTCAGGTTATAGAGTTACATCACATACATTCATTGTATAATTGATACGTTACATGGTCAATCTAGGGTACAAGTTCAATATATCATCAAGTGTTCCAGTACTCAAATAGTAATTACACAGTTCAGCATACCTTAGCCCAGGAGGGCGAAAGTCAGTCAGTATGGGACATTCTACAATATAATGTTCAAGGGAGTGCATATTTTCTCTTTCACAAAATTGACACATTGTGTACTCGACATTTGGGTTTTGAGAAAGCTGTCAGATACGTCTATATCCCAAGCGTATTATGGCCACTATAACATCACATTGCTGGGTTCTTGTTCCATTAATCCTGTATGTGAATGTCTCCGCACGATATCTATCATAATATTTAATGCTACAATTTTCAGGTCTTTGTGAATTTGTTAGGTCGGTGAGATTTTCATTAGATGTTTGCTTAAGTATTCTCTTTGTCACTGCTAATGAAACACCCATATAAATTTCTACCACTGGTTTTCTACAGGCTGTCTTTGCAAGCATATCAACAGTGTCATGCCTTGAGATGCCAACATGTGATGGTATCCATAGGAATTTAATTTCAAATCTCTTTTCTTTGGCAGCTAAAATATTCATTCGAATATCACTGACTATTTTCTGGGTGTCACTACTATGTGCGTTCAATACCAGGAGTGCACTCTGCGAATCACAGTATGTAAGTCGACTGCCTTTGTGTTTTAAAAATTCAGTGGCAAGGTATATGCCTGCAAGTTCGGTTTGAGTTGTACTTGCCCAATCATTGACGCGCTTCATTCATGTATGTACGAGAGAAGATTGTTCAAATATATTACATGCACATCCGGTATATCGTCCACCTTCTTCTACAGAACCGTCGGTATAGCACTGATACACATCGTTACCCATACTCTGAGTACTTTCAGTGATGCTTCACAGTGTTAACTGTTTTAATAATGTAGAGTGTACATTATCTTTCTTGGGTGCATTTACAAAATCAACTGCTAGATCCAAGTTATCCCATGGAGTAATTGGTTGATTAATCGTTAATTGAGTTGGGTACATATTTAATATTTTGATGGAGTTGGCTACCTTGTAGAACCAAAATGCATAATCAGATTTCGCTCTTCTACGGACCTCAGGTGATTGTAGCATATTAGAAAGTTTAGCTTGAAACTTCTTGTATTGCCGAGATCTACTCAATGCCTTCACGCCGAAAACTGTGCTAATAGACAAAATTATGTTAGAGATATGGGTCTATAATTATCTGAGTGTGCTTTGGGGATGGGAACAATGACACTGTCCAATCATCAGGTAATACTCCTTCACTTAAACTCATTCTGTACAACACTAAAAGTGGATTACCTGGTACTTGTGAGACTAATCTCAGTAGACTGTAAGTAATACCGTCCTCTTCAGGAGCAGTAGACTTATTTTATTGTGCTACACAGCCTTCCCGGCTTGGTGCCTTCTTTGGTAATTACTTATCAAAGGCAGCTCCATACGAGGAGCTGCCTCGTATGGGCCAATAAGTCTTTTGCAGTTACCTTCATTCTTATGTTCTTACTTACATTTATTGAACTTTATCATCATCATCATTTACAGAAATAAATTAACATAAAAAGTAGTCATTTTAATACACAAAACAGAAGTAGATATTATGTAAATTATGATGCAGGATAGGATCACTATTAAGAACTTAATTATAAACCACAATATGTTTTATATCGTCAGAAATTCGGAAACATACCATATATTTTCAAATATTTACAATTAAAGTATTTATTTAGGAAATAAGTATTTTAGTTACCCTAGTTAGCTCTGAGAACACACATTCTTGCAGCAAGAATTTCTTCCCACTAATCTGAGAGATGCTAATGAGACCAGTCTCGACCCACTGGACAAGTCATGAACAACAATCAACTACAGCACCATCTATGTCAGAAGATATTCAAAATATTCTTGATATCATTCAAATTGTCAATACGAGAACAGAATACATAAGTTGAGTGATGTCAAAGGAATTATATTGACTGACCGAGCCCCATTGTAAATATCCGTGGCTTCCTGACCATAAAGGTACCGACGCGGTCGAGGGTAAGAGACCGGATGTACCCATATACCTATGAGGCCATCAAAAATAGTGAGTCACGCCAAACAAAAAGAAGTACTGGTAAACAGGTCAGACACAACCAGTACTATGATGATGCTAAACTGAAAGAGCTTAAATCAATTGCTAGACAGACAGGTAAAGCATATAAGAGCCTTAGAACTCCTCAAATGTTAAAACTGTTTCAGGCCGCGCTTGCAGCGGCAAGGGAGAGAATGACTGAACTGAGACAAAATGAATGGGAGGGTTTTGTTAGTGGACTTAACCTGCATACTCCCCTGGGCAAAGCCTGGAAAGGCATAAACAAAATTATTGGTAAAAATAGTAGACAAGTTTCACACCCAAACCCGCTACAGAAAGCCAATCAGTTAATTGCAAAATGGGCTCAGGTTTCCAGCCTTGGAATGCTACCAGCTAGCACTGGGGAGAAATTGCAGGCGAGGTCCACAGACAGAAATTCTCTCATAAATTTCATGTTGAGCAAGCAACATGATGAATGTGATGTTCCATATACAGATTATGAATTGGATGCAGCCCTCTCCAGAGGCAGTAGCACTGCTCCTGGTGAGGACGGTATCACCTATGATATTCTAAGACTCCTACATCGTGTACCCGGTAACCCATTATTAGAATTGTTTAATGCCAGCTATGTCTCTGGGCAGTTGCCTGTATCATGGACCACCAGTCTTACGGTACCTGTACCAAAGCCTGGCCAACCTGATGCTTTCCGTCCCATCTCACTGACCAGTTGCATGTGCAAAACCTTTGAGAGAATGGTGCTTAATAGATTATTGTATAGAGTTAAAGAGCACATGTCACCTGATATCAATGGTTTCACACATGGTAAAAGTGTACACAACTGTATCACAACCTTTCTTACTGTTCATGGAGATAAAAGGCACAAGTACACAACATTTCTTGATTTAAAAAATGCCTTTGATATTGCTAATAGGGAAGTGATTATGTATGAATTAGCGAGAATGGATATAGGGGGACATTTATTACAGTGGATACGAGGCTATCTTACCAACCGGAAGTCCTCTGCGCTGTTCCAAGGCTACAAGAGTGAAACTAAAGTAATGCAACTAGGCACCCCACATGGAAGAGTACTTAGTCCTACCTTGTTTAATGTTCTAATTAATGCTTTACTAAAATCAATCCCAACTAGTCCGGCAAACATCACTATCAGCTATGCAGATGACATCCTTGTGCATACTAAAACCCACCGCGAAATGCAAACAGTCTTAAATTGTATACATACTAGAGCCTTGGTCTTGTAATTAACGCTGCTAAAACTAAGGTATTTAACAGACAAATTGGCAACCGCAAAAGTGGACCACGAAAACTTAAGATAGACAACATACCAATAGACTATGTCTCTTCTTTCAAATACCTTGGTGTCTCTGTCCCTTGTACCTCAACTGCAGTCAATAAGTTACATCAACAATGTAGAGACAGACTCAAGGCTCTCAGAACTGTAGTGGGGTACAGCCCGAAATATGGTGTTAATATTAGAATAGCAAGAATGATGTATTTAGCGTATATAAGGTCTCTGATAGACTATCATGCACCAGCTTTGGTCCTGCAGAATGGCAAAAGTATTGATAGACTGGAAAAAATGCAAAATGAAGCACTCAGAATTATACTTGGCTGTCCTATAACTACCAAAGTTCTCAACATGCGGAAAGAATTAAATATACTTAGCATTAGAGATAGAATATTTGAAATTAATCTTATGATGGGACTAAAGCTGCTGCGTGATAACAAAAACAACATTGTGTCAGTTGCACTGTTAGAACACATACGAAATGGAACTAGCGAGTCTAAATGGATTCAAAGAACTGCCACTCATATTAAAATGATGGGACTGCACGATGTATATACAGATGAAGGAGTACAGCCCTTCCTTCCACCCTGGCAGATAGTACCTTTTGACATCCTGACCCCTGCATACCCCACCAAGAAACTAATCACAAGCAACCCTCATGCTCAGCTTGCTGCTAAATTAAGCACCATAGAACACATTCACAATATACAAGCTGAAAACAACATTGCACAGACCATATACACTGACGGATCACTCAATACAGCTACAGGGAGGGCAGGAAGTGCTGTTATTGCTCATCAGCCCGATGGCAGCACAATTCAAAGAAATATCCGAATTAGTAACTGGGCGTCCACAATGCAAGCCGAGTTGGTAGCGATACTGGTAGCACTCGAAATTATTGACAACACTGAAGTAGACAGCTTAATTATTTCTGACTCCCTATCCAATGTGTTGTATACAATGAAATGATTATACATTGCTCTGTTGTGAACATTGTATACAGTACCTCAAGATATACATCCCACAACAGTTAACTAGCTCCCAGATACCTAATTAATTCCCTACTCTCTGTAAATGTTAATGTGATGTCACCGAGCAGTAAATAGGTACCTGAAAATTAGACAGTTGCTACGGGTTGCTTCCTGGTGTGTGTGTACTCACCTATTTGTACTCACCTATTTGTGCTTGCGGGGGTTGAGCTTTGGCTCTTTGGTCCCGCCTCTCAACTGTCAATCAACTGGTGTACAGATTCTTGAGCCTACTGGGCTCTATCACATCTACATTTAAAACTGTGTATGGAGTTAGCCTCCACCACATCACTGCCTAATGCATTCCATCCGTTAACTACTCTGACACTGAAAAAGTTCCTTTAACGTCTCTGTGGCTCATGTGGGTACTCAGTTTCCACCTGTGTCCCCTTGTTCGCGTCCCACCAGTGTTGAATAGTTTATCCTTGTTTACCCGGTCGATTGTTTGTGTGTGTGTGTGTGTGTGTGTGTGTGTACTCACCTATATGTACTCACCTATATGTGCTTGCAGGATCGAGCATTGACTCTTGGATCCCGCCTTTCTAGCTATCGGTTGTTTACAGCAATGACTCCTGTCCCATTTCCCTATCATACCTAGTTTTAAAAGTATGAATAGTATTTGCTTCCACAACCTGTTCCCCAAGTGCATTCCATTTTTCTACTACTCTCACGCTAAAAGAAAACTTCCTAACATCTCTGTGACTCATCTGAGTTTCCAGTTTCCACCCATGTCCCCTCGTTCTGTTATTATTACGTGTGAACATTTCATCTATTTCCACTTTGTCAATTCCCCTGAGTATTTTATATGTCCCTATCATATCTCCTCTCTCCCTTCTTTTCTCTAGTGTCGTAAGGTTCAGTTCCTTCAGCCGCTCTTCATATCCCATCCCTCGTAGCTCTGGGACAAGCCTCGTCGCAAACCTCTGAACCTTCTCCAGTTTCTTTATGTGTTTCTTCAGCTGGGGGCTCCATGATGGCGCGGCATACTCTAAGACGGGTCTCACGTAGGCAGTGTAAAGTGCCCTAAAAGCTTCCTCATTTAGGTTTCTGAATGAAGTTCTAATTTTCGCCAGTGTACAGTACGCTGCTGTCGTTATCCTATTTATATGTGCCTCAGGAGTTAGATTAGGTGTCACATCCACTCCCAGGTCTCTTTCTCGAATCGTTACAGGTAGGCTGTTCCCCTTCATTGTGTACTGTCCCTTTGGTCTCCTGTCACCTGATCCCATTTCCATAACTTTACATTTACTGGTGTTAAACTCCAGTAGCCATTTCCCTGACCATCTCTGCAGCCTGTTTAAGTCCTCTTGGAGGATCCTACAATCCTCGTCTGTCACAACTCTTCTCATTAATTTTGCGTCATCTGCAAACATTGACATGTATGATTCCACTCCTGTAAACATATCATTTACGTAAATTAGAAAGAGGATTGGTCCCAGCACCGATCCTTGAGGTACTCCACTTGTTACTGTTCGCCAGTCCGACTTTTCGCCCCTTACCATTACTTACCCTCTGGCTCCTTCCTGTTAGGTAGTTCTTCACCCATACTAGGGCCTTTCCGCTTACTCCTGCCTGCCTCTCAAGTTTGTATAGCAGTCTCATGTGCGGTACCGTATCAAAGGCCTTTTGGCAGTCAAGAAATATGCAGTCTGCCCAGCCTTCTCTGTCCTGCCTTATCCTTGTTACTTTATCATATAATTCTAAAAGGTTTGTTAGGCATGATTTCCCTGTCCAGAACCCATGTTGGTGCTTGTTTACAAACCCAATGCTCTCCAGGTGCTCAACAAGTCTTAGCCTAATTATTCTTTCAAGTATTTTGCAGGGGATGCTTGTCAGTGATACGGGTCTGTAGTTAAGTGCCTCCTCCCTATCACCCTTTTTGAAAATCGGTACGACATTTGCCTCCTTCCAGCAACTGGGCAATTCTCCCGACATAAGTGACTCATTAAAGATCATTGCCAGAGGCACGCTGAGAGCCTGCGCTGCCTCTTTGAGTATCCACGGTGATACTTTGTCTGGTCCAACAGCTTTATTTGCATCCAGTGTTGTCAACTGTTTCATTACATCCTCTGCTGTCACCTCTATATCCGATAGTCTTTCATCTTGGGTAATCTCTTCTAACAATGGGAGCTGCTCAGGCTCGGTTGTGAACACTCCATGGAATTTTGCATTCAGTACCTCGCAGATTTCCTTGTCGCTTTCTGTATATGCCCCTTCTGTTTTCCTCAGTCTTGTCACTTGGTCATTTACCGACATCTTCCTTCTTATATGGCTATGTAGTAATTTTGGTTGCTTTTTCGCTTTGACTGCAATATCGTTCTCATAATTTCTTTCCGACACTCGTCTTATGTTAATGTAATCATTCCTAGCTCTGTTACATCTAATCCTGTTGTCCTCTGTCCTTTGTCTTCTGTACTTCCTCCACTCCCTCCTGCTTCTCACCTTTGCTTCCTGACACTGTCTATTAAACCATGGGTTATTATATTCCCTCCTGCTTTTTTCCTTTATTGTTGGAATAAATCTATCTTCAGCCTCCTTGCATTTCAATATGACTTGGTTCATCATACCTTGCACTGTTTTTCCTCTAAGTTCTTCCTCCCACTGCACTTCTCCCAGGTAGTCCCTTATCCTTCTGTAGTCCCCTTTTCTGTAATCAAGTCTCCTTTCCCGGACCTCTTGTCCTTTGGTCACAATTTTAAGCTCCATCATGTAGTCAAAGACTAGGACACAATGGTCACTAGCTCCTAGTGGTATTTCATGTTCCAACTGCTCGATGTCTTCTACATTCTGAGTGATAATGAGATCTAATAGGCTGGGCGTATCCCCTCCTCTTTCCCTAGTATCTTCTTTCACATGCTGTGTTAGGAAATTCCTGTCAATAACGTCTACCAGCTTCGCTCCCCAGGTCTCCTCCCCGCCATGGGGATTCCTCGTTTCCCAATTTATCTCTCCGTGATTTAGGTCCCCCATGACCAGCAGCTTCGCTCTCATTCTATGCGCTAAAGTTGCTGCCCTCTGCAGTTCATCCATACATGTCTTGTTGCTGTCCTCGTACTCCTGCCTGGGCCTTCTACTGTTTGGTGGGGGATTGTAGAGTATCAAGATTACAATCTTCTTCCCATCCACTGTCAGAGTTCCATGTATGAAGCTTGTGCTTTCATTGGTACCCGGATTTTCCAGCTCATCAAACTTCCATTTCCGCTTTATTAGTAGTGCCACTCCTCCTCCCTGTCTCTGTGTCCTTTCTTTTCTTATCACCTGGTACCCCTCTGGAAAGATTGCATCCGAGATCATGCCATTTATTTTAGTTTCCACTATTGCCACTATGTCTGGGTCTGCCTCACTAACTCTTTCTTTTATCTCTTCTGCTTTATTGGCTGTGTGTGTGTGTGTGTGTGTGTGTGTGTGGTGTGTGTGTGTGTGTGTGTGTGTGTGTGTGTGTGTGTGTGTGTGTGTGTGTGTGTGTGTGTGTGTGTGTGTGTGTGTGTGGTGTGTGTGTGTGTGTGTGTGTGTGTGTGTGTGTGTGTGTGCGAGAGAAAAAAAAATTAGTTAGTCAGTAATAGTTGATTGACAGTTGAGAGGCGGGCCGAATGAGCAGAGCTCAACCCGCGCCTGCACAACTAGGTGAATATACTCTCTCACTCTCTCTCTCTGTCCTCTCTCTCTCTCTCTGTCTGTCTCTCTCTCTGTCTGTCTCTCTCTCTCTCTCTCTCTCTCTCTCTCTCTCTCTCTCTCTCTCTCTCTCTCTCTCTCTCTCTCTCTCTCTCTCTCTCTCTCTCTCTCTCATCTCTCTCTCTCTCTCTCTCTCTCTCTCTCTCTCTCTCTCTCTCTCTCTCTCTCTCTCTCTCTCTCTCTCTCTCTCTCTCTCTCTCTCTTTCTCTCTCTCTCACCACTCACATATGTGTTGTATGTGGATGCTGAAGTTCAGTCTCTTGTCTATGTATAGGTCAAGGAACTTTCCATAATCATTATTGCTAATGTTAACATTGTGTATCTGAAGTTGAATTTGGTTTTCAGGATTTACTTACGAACAAAAATAGTAGTCGGTCTTTTTTATGTTTGATGTGAGTTTGTTAGTTTACATCCATGAGTGGACTTTTTAAATCTATTATTTTCATTATTATATAGTGCGTTTGGGTTGGGGTCTGAAATAGAGGAAGGTAGCATCGTCAGCACTTATGTTTACACTTATTGGAAGTATCTAAGTATCAACTAAAGTATCTTCACACTTGACTTAAACTTTAGTAGCTATTTTCTGGACCATTCCTCAAGTTTCGGAGGTCAACGAAGATGGAATTCACATGAAATGGCTTATGTTACCATCACTAATAATGTTGTGTTTTTCTGTCTAGCTTCAGACACGGTCATGTTACAATTGTGTCTTAGAGAGTTGCGCGCAATTAAGCATGATAGAAATCACTTACAATTAATGCAGGATGGTAGAAAATCACTTACAATTAATGCATCAAGTTTGGAGACTTGAATTGAAATTGAAATTGAAATAAGTTTATTGAGGTAAAATACACACAAATGGATGAGGTAGCTCAAGCTATTCTCACCCCGTTCAGTACATCGTGTTAATACATACATAGACACACACACTTGTACACATTTTAGTGTAACAAGCAAGGCAAATAGTTCTGTCTGATGGGTAGAGGCAACTGCACTTGCAGCTGCACCCGTGTGGCGGTGTAGGAAACCATCAATGTACATGATTTGAGAGAGAGAGAGAGAGAGAGAGAGAGAGAGAGAGAATGATCTGTGGACAAAGCATCAATATGGCGTAAGGTATTGGGCTTTGCCTCAAGATGAAGCATAATAAAGAACCCGAATATCAGGAGAAAAAATTACATTAAAAAACTGTCCACATGATACATATATATAATCACGTTTTAAAACATTTTAATTGTATTATTTGCATATATATATAATTAGGAAGTAATGTTTATCTGGGTAAGTTGTCAGCTTTTATGAACTAATAGCTAGTGCGGCTTGTATATGGGGTACATCCGGTCTCTTACCCTCGACTGCGGCGGTAACTTTATGGTCAGGAAGCCACAAATATTTACTGTTCAAGTTCAAGTATGTTTATTGAGACAAGAAAAAAATACATCTCAAAGGGATAGAGTAACTTAGGCTATTTCTACCCCTCTACTTCAAGTCCCTCAAGGGGCGCACAAATTCAGTAAGTACAAATAGACAATTAACATTACAAGAATCCCATTTAACATTGCAGGTTAATATAGTAAGTACAGCATACAATTGTTACACTCTTGGGGCAAAATTTTTGTAGCTCCTAAGTATACTGTCTATCATACCATTGTCACACATACAAACAATTTGATGTGGTACATTACTTATTTCCTTATTTCTATAGTTATCAATAAGTTGACACTGTAATACATTTAATAATAATAATAATAATAATTTAATAATTTTTATTTAGGCAAAGGTACATACATAAAGAGATTTTACAAAGTTTGTTGGCTTTATAGATAGAGCTAGTACATACAATGCCTAAAGCCACTATTACGCAAAGCGTTTCGGGCAGGAAAAAAACACTACTGACTAAAGCTTAAAACTAATGGGAAAAAAAATGCGTTGAGTACAAATAAAAATAGAGGTAAAAGAGGGGGGAACATTGTTGAGAAAACAGCACAAATACAATTACAAATTATTACAGAAAATTACATTAAAACAGCGTTGATTTGAAGAAGAAAAAAAAAAAAAAAAACATACATGGGTTGACAATAGAGGGGTAAGGTAGGTTTTTGGCAAAAATTTTTGACAAGTTTGGCAGGATTGATATAGATCTGTAGTTGTTAACATCTGTGAGATCACCACATTTGTGGACAGGCGTTACTCTCGCTTTTTTAGAATAGTCTGGAAAGGTTTGGAGTTCAGTGACTTGAACTCCAAACCTTTCCAGATATTCTAAAAAAAGCGAGAGTAACGCCTGTCCACAAATGTGGTGATCTCACAGATGTTAACAACTACAGATCTATATCAATCCTGCCAAACTTGTCAAAAATTTTTGAAAAACTAATCTATAAGTCCCTGTAAGATAGTCCTTAATGTCAGTACTGGAAGATGGAATATCATTAGCAAGGGATGAACCAATGGAAGAGAAGAACCTATTGAACTCAATAGCAGAATCAGAGGCTGAAAGCTGACCATCGTTATTAGACAGGAGAGTCGGTTTGTTATTTAAAGACTTCTTTGATCCAATATTTGTGAAATTGTTCTCCATGTTTGTTTAATGTTGCTCTTTATTTGGGTAAATTTATCTTCGTAGTATTTAGTTTTGGCTCGTCTAATTATCTTAGATAGCAATAATGAGTAATTCTTTGAGAATTCTTTGAGACAATCCCTAACCTATACTTTTTCTCAAGGTCATGTTTTTTATTAATAGATTTAAGTATTCCCTTTGTATGACAAAGTATATAAAATGAAGTACTTACACTTTTCTTGGACACCAATGATGGTGTTATCTCTGAATTCTGCGATTTTTTTTAAATTCCAGTACTGTATATAATGACGCAAAGTATGCGAAATAGTTCTGCAATAGTGATCCTATCCTGCGTCATAATTTACATATATATCTACTTCTGTTTTGTGTATTAAAATTACTACATTTTTATGTTAATTTATTTCTGTAAATGATGATGATGATAAATTTCAATAAATGTAAGTAAGAACATAAGAACGGAACTGGTCGCGTAAATGGAAATGGTTGGGTACATTTCCTTTCACCTACCTAATGCAAATATTCATGTGTCCGGACACTGCGATGGTGTGGTATTGCCTATTTATTTGACCATGATCTTTGCTTTCATTTAAGATATGTTTTCCTTGAAATGTATTTACATTATCGTCTACATCTGTCTTTATTCTGAAATAAAAACCTTTGACGTTACTTTGCATATATGTACATTAATTATAAAATTGATTGGCTTGTGTGCAGGCCTTCACACTCCCTGAGCGAGCCATCAAGTAACTATAAAAAGGCATATATCTTCACTTTCACTTCAGTTATATTTATACCAAAAGTATTAACATGCAGCTTATATGTCTTTCTGATGACATAAAAAACTTCGTTTTTTACAATATTCAATTAACATTGATTTTCAAAAGGTCATAGTTCCCATCGAAAGGGGAGAGCGTCGGCCGAGAAGCCTTGTTTAAAATATGAATATTTTTCCTCTCTAATAAGGTATAATCTCTGTGATGCATTAACACAAACTATTTATATCTGCCTTTCTGATAACATATATAAATATAATCTTTATTTGTGAATATTTGTTAATTAAGCAATATATCAGAGAGCGTGTAGGGTTCGGTGTTCTATGAACGAAAAGGACTGGATCACTGTGTACAGGAGGCTGATATGGCAGCAAACACCTCTCCTGGCGACCAATATTTCTTGGATGAAGTCGCTCCACCACAATTGTCGCTTGGACCGTCGACTTCCTATGGCGTTCCACCTCTCACATATAAACGTCTCATTTCGTTATGAAATTAGATTATTTCAGAGTAAAAATAGGTTTGATCATGTTCTACGTGTAGCACCAACATTATAGTAAGTAAATATACCATATTTCTTCATTACTTACGTAATGCTAGGGACGATTTGGGTAGTTTTGGCCTGATTTGGGCCGACTTGGGTAATTTCTATGGACCCTCGATGTTCTTTCTGGGGTCATAGCCACACTTTTACTTTTATAGCCACACTTTATTTTTCCTACTGCTTACTTTTGTTTGTAACTGGTTTTCTACATTTAATTCTTATATTTTCTTATTTTTTTCGGCAATTAAAGAATGTGCTTGCATTTTTTCTTCAAATCTATATTGGCACCTGGTCAAGTCGTCTACTGCAATTTCGGATAATGGGCTAGAAACAACTTCGTTCACTGAGAAGTTTGTACATACTAACCATTCAGTTCGTATATGCGCTGGTTTGTGTTCGCTGTTGTTTCATCTGAATAATAATAATAATAATAATAATAATAATAATTATAATAATTTTTATTTAGGTAAGGTACATACATAGAGATTTTACAAAGTTTGTTGGCTTTATAGATAGAGCTAGTACATACAATGCCTAAAGCCACTATTACGCAAAAGCGTTTCGGGCAGGAAAAACATTAATGACTAAAGCTTAAAACTAATGGGTAAAAAGAATAAAATGCGTTGAGAACAAATAAAAATAGAGGTAAAAGAGGGGGGAACATTGTTGAAAAAGCAGCACAAATACAATTACAAATTATTACAGAAAATTACAATCAAACATCGTTGATTTGAAAAAAAACAAAAAACAAAAAACATACATGGGTTGACAACAAAGGGGTAATGTAGGTTACAGGGAATTTATTAGGTATAGTTTCGTTTTTTCATTCCACATTCTGGGCCCCTTGATTTGTAGAGCATTTCTGGTTTGATTAAGTCGTACTCTAGGAATATCAAAACTGTATTTATTTCTGGTGTGGTGCTCATGGGTTCTGTTACAACCTTCTATATGAAGCTTTTGAGATCAGGATTGGCATTATAGTTTAGCGTTTTATATATGTATAATACACATGAGAGAATGTGAAGTGACTTAATGTCTAACATATTCAGAGATTTGAGTACGGGTACCGAGTGATGTCTGGGGCCAGAATTGGATATTGTCCTAATAGCAGCTTTGTGTTGAGTAATTAGAGGACGTAAGTGATTTTGGGTAGTAGAGCCCCAAGCACAAATACCATAGTTGAGATATGGATAGATAAGGGGAGTAATAGAGAGTCACCAGGGCAGGGCGTGGTACATAATATCTGATCTTAGAAAGAATGCCCACAGTTTTTGAAACTTTTTTTTGATATGTTTAGAATGTGTCTCTGGAAATTCAGCTTGTGGTCAATGAGAATGCCAAGGAATTTGCCATCTAATTTGTTACAAATTTGGGTATTGTTTATTTTGAGATTTATTTGATTAGAGGATTTATTGCCAAACAGAATGTAGAAAGTTTTGTCAATGTTAAGGGTGAGTTTGTTGGCAGTTAGCCACAGATGGACTTTATTTAGCTCAGTATTTACTGTGGCATTTAGAGCAAGGGATCAGGACTGAGTAAATGAAGGTTGTGGTCGTCAGCAAATAGAATTGGTTTGAGGTGTTGGGAGGCATTTGGAAGGTCATTAATGTAGATGAGAAAGAGGAGAGGGCCAAGTATGCTGCCCTGGGGAACACCAATGTTGATGGGTAGGGTGGGAGAAATTGTATTATTCACAGAAACACATTGGAGTCTGTCAGTAAGGTAGGATTTGAGGTATTGTAGGGAGTGTCCTCTGACTCCATAATGATGTAATTTAAGAAGAAGGTTTTGGTGGTTGACAGTATCGAAGGCTTTACGCAGGTCCACAAATAACCCAACAGGGAATTCATTTTATCAAGAGCTGTATGAATCGAGTTAAGCATACTAATAAGTGCATCGTTAGTGCTCTTTTTGGGTCTGAAGCCATATTGGCAAGGGCTACGTATATTGAGTTTGGCTAGATATGAGTAAAGCTGCTTATAGATTAGTTTTTCAAAAATTTTTGACAAGTTTGGCAGGATTGATATAGGTCTGTAGTTGTTAACATCTGTGAGATCACCACATTTGTGGACAGGCGTTACTCTCGCTTTTTTTAGAATATCTTGGAAAGGTTTGGAGTTCAAGTGACTTGTTGAAGAGCAAAAGCAATAGCAGGGGCTAAAGATCTGGAGGCTTTTTTGTAGATTAAAGTTGGTATCTCCTCAAGGGCAACCAGACTTGGTTTTAAGGGAAAGGATTATCTCATTGACGTCAGTGGAATTAATAGGCTTTAGGCACAGAGACTGTGGATAGTTACCTGTAAGATAGTCCTTAATGTCAGTACTGGAAGATGGAATATCATTAGCAAGGGATGAACCAATGGAAGAGAAGAACCTATTGAACTCAATAGCAGAATCAGAGGCTGAAAGCTGACCATCGTTATTAGACAGGAGAGTCGGTTTGTTATATGAAAGACTTCTTGATCCCAATATTTGTGAAATTGTTCTCCAAGTTTGTTTAATGTTGCTCTTTATTTGGGTAAATTATCTTCGTAGTATTTAGTTTTGGCTTGTCTAATTATCTTAGATAGCAATAATGAGTAATTCTTTGAGAATTCTTGGAGACAATTCCTAACCTATACTTCTTCTCAAGGTCATGTTTTTTATTTATAGATTTAAGTATTCCCTTTGTAAGCCAGGGATTGTTAAGCCTTTTGGTTGTGACTTGTTTTGTAAGCATAGGACAGTGGGTATTATAAAGGCTAAGAGTTTTTGAAGAAAAGATTGAACTGCTAGGTTGATGTCCTCTATGTTACCTAACTCGGACTCCCAGTTTGACATTATCAGCAGCAGTTATAAAATTGTCTATAGCAGTTTCATTGTGTAGTCTAAAACGTATCTCTCTTGACTCAAGAGGTGGTTTGCTAATGTTAGTTTAAGAGAAATGTGGGGTAATGGTCTGTAGTGCTGTCCGGTGATTATACCTGAAGTAAGCGGAGAGGTATGTTTGTCCAGATGTGATCTAGAGTCGTGGCAGTGCTATCAGTGATTCTAGTAGGTCTAGTGATTAAGGGTATGAGGAAGCAGGAATTCATACAGTTGAGGAAGCTAACAGCAGTAGGGTGTTCTGGCTCACAGAGGTCAATATTAAAGTCCCCTGCGATAATTAGGTGGTTTTTGTTCAGTCTGTTATCAAGTGTTAGATTTCTAAGGTTTGAGTTGAATTCGGACACATCAGTGTTAGGAATTCATGTTAGGAATAAATACATGGCACTTGTTCATATAATTAGCGCTTCCATTATTAGAATTATTTATCCATATTTAGAATAACAAGGTGCAAACCATACCCCCTTACAGTTGAAATCTATTTATATATATACAAGAAGGTACATTGGGGTGCGAGAGTACATAACATATATTAAGAGGTACATTATTTGTAGCAAGATTTGAGATTAAAGGATTTAAGACTAACACGTTAGAAACAAAGCGCCCCCGAAAGAGGCTAATTTATTATGCACCCCATACTCAGTGAATAGTGGCTATTTTTAACATTATCATTTACAACTAACTTAAGTAAAATAACAACCAGTAAACAGACTGCGTTTTTTCTAATTCTAGTTCAGGAACTTCCTGGGATAAAACGTGAACATTCCTTAAGGAACTGTGAGGTGCTTTTTTCTGAGGTTGGAAGAAACGTGCTCAGATTGGGGACTTGTTTATTTTATAATGGTAAATAATAAATTAATATATAATAAATTAATAAATAATAAATTAATTATTATTATATAATAAATAATAATAATAACAAATAGTATAATGATAAGCAATTATTTTTAATGAATCAAATAGCTAATTAGGATGAATGATAATAATTATTGACTAGTGCATAACAATAAAGTATTAAGGAATAATTATAATGAATAATCCTTTATGATAAAGTAGAAATCAATTACAATTAATAACTACATCCATAGGTAGTAAATGAAACTTGCATTAATTTAATTACACTAATTACAATTCATGGAATATTTCTTAGCTATCTGCAGGCTTATCACTTTGGGGGTTCCGGCGGAGCACCCCCAAAGATACAGCAACTGAACATGCTAGAACAAGTGCCCCTTGAGCACGTCTGTGGGCCGTCCCTTTCAAAAATAAAACAGAGGGATGCAGAGGATCACGGGAGGAGGGTGGGCGTTTTGTAAGAGAGCAGCTGCTGGCTTGTCGGGAAGAGGGGCCACGCAGATTGATTGACTGATAAAAATTAAGCCACCCAAGAGGTGGCACGGGCATGAATAGCCGTAAGTGGTACAATTTTTTTTTTCTCAGTATTCTGAGGTTGCATTTAACCATCAAGCTGTTATCGCGGGGGAGGATACTGCTTCACAGTCTTTATGAGGGTGTCCAGCTGCTGGACACCTTTGTTGACCAGGAGAGTGGCTGTGTTGATGGCTTCAGGGTGGCCACTGCATGATTCAGGAACTCTTAAAGCTCTTCTAAGGTCATTGGTTGCTTCACATTCCAAAAGATAGTGAAGTAATGGCTTTTCTGTGACAGTTTGGCAGAAGATGCACTCTCTCTGTCGGGGTTCACCAATCTCCCTGTTGCATTTGTAACTTAGACGTAGTCTATATAACCTAACTGCTATTTCCCTGTGGATTTCCTTTTGGGATATTTAACCTTTCTAATTTGGTTGCCTTGAGATACCATGTTGCAGATGGCGAACCTTCAGCTATTCTCTGGTGCAGGTCGGCTTTGTTGAGATGTGAGAGTTTTTTGGTGATGATGTTTTTTATGTTCTCTAGGCTGGGTTGAATTGTTTTATGTATCACTGGATGACGAGTGTGCCAATTTAGCAATTCATCAACTTTTTCATTTAAATGGGATTCCAATATGGGAGGGATCCAGTTTAAAGTTATGTGAGCCTTTAGCGACTGCTCCAAGATACAAAATGGTGGTAATTATTTCCACATTATCTTTCCACTGTTTTTGTCCTAGTATTTGAAGTGCAGCTTTTGAGTCTGTGTGTATGATTGCATTTTGAGTGTTTTGTGCAATCACATATGCGAATGCCTGTTGTATGGCAAACAGCTCAGTTTGGGTTGATGATACTAGTCCTCCCAGTCTCCAATATGCCTGTACGCTGGTCGTGCAAAGAGCAGCGCCAGCACTCTCATTTTCTGTGTCCACCGATCCGTCTGTGAAGATGTGGGTGGCTCCTGCTACTGCTATGCTATACATTTGCTCTTCTATTATGCGCCTTAGGATTGTCGGATCATAGGCAGCCTTTTTCATTAGGAGACTTTCTATTACTATTTTGAAAGTAGGCTCTTCCCACGGCGCGGAAGGAGTGTAACTTGGGTGTGGATGATCACCCTCTCTATCAAGAATCATGTTTTTTAAATGTAGTCTGTTTAGGACTTTTCCTGCTCTTGCAACCCAAGAGTTTCCATTGTTTTGGCCTAGTCCAACCACCAAGGCCTGCCGTAGGCCACGCAGTCTGCGTCCGAGTTTATATAACCTCGGCTCGTTGCGCGCGCGGCTTGGGGCGGTTAAAGTCAGCTTCCAGACATACGTTCTCTTCCCTCAGAAAACCCACCGTTTTTGGGAAAAACAGTGTTCTTTTTCTGAGGTTGGAAGAAACGTGCTCAGATTGGGGACTTGTTTATTTTATAATGGTAAATAATAAATTATATATAATAATTATTAATAAATAATAAATTATTATTATATAATAAATAGTATAATGATAACCAATTATTTTTAATGAATCAAATAGCTAATTAGGATGAATGATAAATAATTATTGACTAGTGCATAACAATAAAGTATTAAGGAATAATTATAATGAATAATCCTTAATGATAAAGTAGAAATCAATTACAATTAATAACTACATCCATAGGTAGTAAATGAAAGTTGCATTAATTTAATTACACTAATTACAATTAATTGGAATATTTCTTAGCTATCTGCAGGCTTATCACTTTGGGGGTTCCGGCGGAGAACCCCCAATCCCGCGAGGGCCAGCGGCGCGGAACCCCCAACTCCGAAGGGCAAAAGCGGTGGCTGGCCGCTGTAACTAGGAATGTGTGCCGACCGGAAAAGGGATGGAGCCCGATCCCTCGGGCTCCATCCCTTTTCCTTGTTCATCAATGGTGTACCTTGTGCGCCTTCCGTAGTCGGTTCTGGAAGTATTAAGGCAGTAAGGGTGGGCAGAAACGGGCATGCAGTATATGAACGTGACGGGCAAGGAACCTACCCCTTAAGGGTACTGCTGGAATTAGTTTCTAAGAGGAAGGGGACATTTCCGGAAGCGATCTGGGCAAGTGTCATTAATGGATAAAGCCAGGGTGATACCCTGCAGAAACTCTGAAAAGGAACACTGGCACAGGGGATAGGAGTGACTAGAGGGAAAAGGAAGAGAAAAAGATCTTCCAGGAAACTAGTCTGTAGCGAAGTAAGGCAACTATCAAACCGAGCAGAACTTTAGCGGGAAAAAACCCAGACAAGTAAAAAAGGTCTGGGAAAACCAGTTACCGTATCTGGGTCAAGGGCAGAAGTTAATCCAGGGGGAGGGATCTAGCAAGTAATAATTCATTTCAAAATAATCCAATAGAATCATATAAAACAATAGAACAGCCCAACATAATCAATATTTATATGACCACTATGTATATAATATCAAATCAATATATAAATAAAACCATAAATCAAATATAAGAAACAGGTCTTAAGGCGTAACTGCAACATGCTTGCGTCCAGAGTGACATGAATTATAAGGATGGTAACCGAGTCCGTTACAGTGATCTCCATCGTATGTTGGCATCCGAAAGCGTGTTAAGAGCTGAATAGTTAGCCTAAGAAACTGCCTATGAGGCGTAAATGAGTTTAGTGTGAGTGTCGATGAGCATTCTGCGAGCAGCAGTACCCCAAGAACTTCAAGATCTGGGGATCTGAGGCAAAGAGAAATGGACACCAGGAAGGTTAGGGATCCGTAAATGTAAAATAATTAATGTAATTAATATAGTAAAATAACAGAAATAAAGACGAAAATAGTAAACCAACTCGAGTTGGTTTACTATTTTCGTCTTTATTATCGTTAAACGCCTAGAAAGAGATGTTGTCTTGCCTATATACTGGGTTTTTTGGTGCTTACAGTCCCCAAGTGGGCATTTGAAGGCATAGACGACGTTGGCCTCTTTTAAAGCATTCTGCTTTGTGTCTGGAGAGTTTCTCATGAGTAGGCTGGCCGTTTTTCTGGTTTTATAGTAAATCGTCAGTTGTATCCTCTGATTTTTGTCTGTAGGGATAACGTTTCTATTAACAATATCTTTCAGGACCCTTTCCTCTGTTTTATGAGCTGTGGAAAAGAGTTCCTGTAAAATAGTCTAATAGGGGGTATAGGTGTTGTGTTAGTTGTCTCTTCAGAGGTTGCATGGCGTTTCACTTTCCTTCTTATGATGTCTTCGACGAAACCATTGGAGAAGCCGTTGTTGACTAGGACCTGCCTTACCCTACAGAGTTCTTCGTCGACTTGCTTCCATTCTGAGCTGTAGCTTAGAGCACGGTCGACATATGCGTTAACAACACTCCTCTTGTACCTGCCTGAGCAGTCGCTGTTGGCATTCAGGCACATTCCTATGTTCGTTTTCTTAGTGTAGACTGCAGTGTGGAAACCTCCGCTCTTTTCCATGACTGTTACATCTAGAAAGGGCAGCTTCCCATCCTTTTCCATCTCGTAAGTGAAACGCAGCACGGAACTCTGCTCAAATGCCTCCTTCAGCTCCTGCAGATGTCTGACATCAGGTACCTGTGTAAAAATGTCGTCAACATACCTGCAGTATATGGCCGGTTTCAAGTTCATGTCGACTAAGACTTTTTGCTCGATGGTACCCATGTAGAAGTTTGCAAACAGGACACCTAGGGGAGAACCCATAGCGACCCCATCTACTTGCTTATACATATGCCCATCCGGGCTCAAGAAGGGTGCCTCTTTAGTACAAGCTTGGAGTAGTTTCCTCAGAATACTTTCTGGCATGTCAAGAGGAGTACAGGCTGGATCACGATACACTCTGTCGGCTATCATTCCGATTGTCTCGTCCACAGGTACGTTGGTAAACAGCGATTCTACGTCCAACGAGGCTCTTATCCCTGTGGCCCGTGCGCCCCGCAGTAAGTCCACAAATTCCTTTGGAGACTTCAGGCTGAAGGCGCAAGGAACATAAGGAGTCAGCAGGCCGTTGAGTCGCTTTGCCAATCTGTACGTGGGTGTGGGTATCTGGCTAATGATTGGCCGAAGTGGGTTTCCAGGCTTGTGTGTCTTGACATTTCCATACGCATATCCAGGTTTATATTCCCCAATGATCTTTGGCAGGTGGAGTCCGGATTTCTTGGCGTTCACAGTTTCGATCAGTTTGTTGACCTTTGCTTTCAATTCGGCTGTAGTGTCCTTCGTTACCCTTTGGAACTTAGTTTGGTCAGAGAGTATGAGGTTCATTTTCGCCAGATATTCGTCTTTTTTAAGAATGACTGTTACGGCCCTCTCGGGACGTAACGGGGTTCTTACTCTGATGTTGTTAGAGGAAGATATATATCCGTTCCCAAGCCAGTAGTGGCTATCAAGGGATGTGATCCGTGACGCAAGAAACTTAAAGGGAGTAGGGAAAGAAAGTTAAGAACTTAATATTATAATTATCACCATCACCAATTAAATATATATAAAATCAAAGAGTGCACAGGGGGAGTGGTATTAACACTATACAAGGGGATTATTCACAATATAGTCTTCTGCTGAAGACTCTGGATCCAGAAGCTAGGTGCTGAGTTCTCGGTGCTTTCTTCGTGGCCTCACAACGTGTCCTCTGGGAATGCCGAGCCTACCCTGGCCATAGGTCAGCCAAAACACAGGTCCACTGGGGGCATCGCCGTGGAGGCCGTCAATCACAAATCCAGCCGGTCTGCTGGCAAGTTCCGGACCCGCAACGCTGGTCAGGCCACTCCACGGACGATATTAGGGTAAACACCCTAGACAGGAGTCTCGTGTGATATCACAAATCACTCTCCTGTCCTCAATACCCCAGTGGATACTCGTCTCCAATAGTCGGTCCCGGGTAATCCTTTTACCACCACTTCACTGGCAGACTAACACACCACAGTGTTCTTCCGGGGGGGCGACTTCACAACGGCTGCAGCAAAGTACAAGGTATGGAGACTGGCTGCCTCGGGTAGACTGACTCAACTCCCAACACAGAGGTCCCAGGTCGACTCTGTAAGCAGACACGTCATCAATAACTGGGACACACTAAGGCACCTCACTTACAGGCTCAGACACAAACGCCCACCTATCCACTCCATAGATGGCGCTGGTGTCTGAGCACCACCTCACCAGAGGTCAGCAGCGGCGGTGTAGAGTGCTGAACGGGACTGGAATCTGGCCCTTGTGGCCGGTATTCGCCGTCCTCACCAGGTGTCGTCGTCCGTTTGGCGGGGGTTTCGGGAGCTGACCCACAGATGGCGTGGTCGTTACTGCTCCGTGCTCGGACGCTGGATCCGGGTTCGTAACACCTCCCCACCAAAAAGAATTTGGTTTGGAGTTCTATAAGAGAAACACAAACCAAATTAGTACGACGACACAACTCCAAATGGACACACATGCTTATAATCTGGAATGGCGAGGCTGTCTCGTCCACAGAACTGTATGGAGGAAAAACCCTGGCACAAAGGGAGCTTGAAAATGGCAGGCGATGACCTGCCTGACGTAATCTTCCACACCTCCTCTGCGATGGCAAGCAGGGGCATCATCTCACATCTCTCGAGTAAGGATCGGTGTAGACACGATGAAGGGCGACTCGACACTTCCCTATGTCGTGGCACCGATGATGGCTGGTCACAGACGGCATTTCTGGTGCCGGTCCGGTAGTCCTTCAGGGAGACAGGAACCTGGAATACAGGGGTCTGATAATTCAGAGTGATCGCGACAGTGGGTAAGTCAATACTTACAGCATACCCTACTAGGTCCACACCTAGTCCCAACAGGGCTGCTTGCACACCGAAGATGGCATTCGCTCTGCCACCGTCAGGTCGACCAACGTTCCGCATAACGCTGCATTGAGGCTCAGCTATCACGCGGGGGTGTCAACCTGTTGGAAACAGTCACTCATATTACCGTATTGCGTACCTCCTGTATCTACCATCGCCTTCCAGGTCCCTTCTTTGACTGCAACACTCACAGTGCACGTCTTCAATCCCTGGGAACTCTTCACGATGTTCATGGGAGCCATCATTTGTCGGGTCGTCCACCGGTCCTCACTGAGAGCACATACGAGAATCAAAAATACCGCTAAGAAACATTTGGTTACCTGAAGAATAAGCTTCCTGAGCCTGTAATGTCCATAACCGGCTATATCCACTAGCCTGGTTTGGACCAAAGAGGGCACTAGACCTTTCGAACACACCTCACATACCTCTGACGTCTGGGGAATCTCTGGCCGGTTCCATGAATGCTGTACCTTGCCATACCGCAAGTACACCTCCGCCTTCTCTCCAGACTCGTTGGTATCCGTGGGTGTCTGCACACAAGGCCTCTCTTCTAGCTCAGGTACTTCTGCCATCGTAACCTCCTGTTCCTTGTCAAGAGAAGAATCAGGAGACACTGCTAGATAGCTGTCGATCTGCGGGTGAGAGGACAAATTAAACTTACTCAAATCCGGGTCTGTCTTTACCTGGACATTACCATTGCCTGTTACCTCAGACTGTGCTGTTCCGGTAGACTCGTCCGCCACCTTGGGAAGATTGATGCTCCAATCCGTCACCAAGTCGTTGGCTAGTACCACGTCAATCCCAGCCACAGGGAGGGTATCGACTACTGCCAACGCACATGTGCCGCTGAAATAAGGCGAGTCGAGATGCACCGGCACTAAGGGGGCGATATACTGCGTCCTAGGAAACCCAACCAGGACAACCTCTGGTCTCCCAACCACACTTTATTACTCCCTCGGGTAACGAGCTCTTCACGATCAGGGACTGGGCTGCTCCACTATCTCTGAGCACTACAACTGATCTACCAGTATGATCACTCGATACATACCCGCCTGAAGTGTGAGGGGAAAACAAACTTGATCCTTCCTGTGTCGTCGTCGACTGGCTTCCTGCTGGTGGTGTAACACAGCTCATCATCATCACCTCCCTACGTGCGCTGCCACCTCTTCTGCCTCGGCACCTAGCAGCTACGTGCCCTTTCTGCCCACAAGTCCAGCACACCATATTCCTCCTCGGGCTCCGGTGTTTCGGACTGCTAGGACTTGTTCTTCGAGGGCTACTTGGGGGCGTCTTCTTAGCACTTTGTGGGACGGGTCTTTCCTCTTCATCATGAGGTCTGTCGAACCAGCGCTGGTAATTCCTTGGGACGTACTTAGCAGACGGCCTATGAGTCAGGATGTATTCCTCAGCCATTGTGGCTGCTGCACTCAAGGTCTCCACCTGCTGCTCTTCTAAGTATGTCTTGAGGTCTCCAGACAAACAATCCTTGAAATCCTCGAGCAGGATCAGCTGCTCAAGGTCTTCCTTGGTCTCCACCTTCCGAGAGGCACACCATTCTTGAAAAAGTCGCTCCTTGATGGTGGCGAATTCGGTGAACGTGTGCTCTGAGGTCTTCTTCAGGTTTCTAAACTTCTGTCTATATGCCTCAGGTACCAATTGGTACGCCATGAGCACAACCTTCTTCACCTTGTCGTAATCGCCGGAGTCGTCAAGGGATAACATAGAGTAGGCGATTTGGGCCTTCCCAGTCAAGACTGACTGTATCATGATGGCCCAATTCTCCCTTGGCCACTCCAAAGAGGCAGCGACTTTCTCGAAGGCTGCAAAGAACTTCGAAACTTCCCTCTCATTGAATTTGGGGACCATTTTGATATTCCTTACCGGATCGAAAATACTTGCTCCAGTTTGTCTCTGACCAGCGCCTAATCGTAATACTTCTAGTTCATGTTGTCTCTGTCTTTCTTTTTCTCTCTCTCGCTGTTTCTCTTCCCTTTCTCGCTCTTCTCTCTCTCTTTCTCGTTCTTCTCTCTCTCTTTTCTCTTCTCTTTCTCGTTCTTCTCTCTCTCTTTCTCGTTCTTCTCTTTCTTTTTCTCGTTCTAATTCTAGACGCCTCATTGCCAATTCTTTATCTTTCATCTCCATTTCTTTATCTTTTAATTCTCGTTCTATTTCTAACTTCTTCCATTCTATCTCACGATTTATCTCTAAGGCGCGCATTTTGACTGTAAGAAAGCTAATGTTCAGCTCACCTGCATCACTGTCAATGTCGCTGCCTTTATCTTCCTTTTCCGTGGAAGCTATTTCTTCACCTTCCCTTGTACTAGGAGTCTCGCCTTCCTGTTTCTCTTCTGCCTTCAGGTGCCGGTGAACCTTGGACAAGATCTCCACACGGGAATCACTGGCACGGATCTTGATCTCCAGGTAGGAGCTCACTAGTACAAGCTCTGGTTTGCTCAGATATTTTAATCTGGCAAGACAGTCCACTCTGTTCAGAAAAGCCTGAACATCGTCCAGATCATCGATGGTAGCTTTTTCTGCCATTGTCACAGATGGAACACTCAACTAGCACTTAACACACTGCTTACACGTTAGCACTTAATGCACCGAGCACTGTTCTACGCCAATATTGCACTTTATCAAACCAAACACTGCACTTGCCAATATTGCACGTAATCACTTCGGGCACCGCACTACGCAATATCGCACTTAATCGCAGCGAACCCTTCGCTCTACAATATTGCACTGAATCACTGAGCACCGCACTACTCAATATTGCACTTAATCGCTTAATCACAGCAAGCACCGCACTGCACAGTATCGCCCTTCGCTCTACAATATTGCACTGAATCACTGAGTACCGCACTACTCAATATTGCACTTAATCGCTTAATCACAGCGAGCACCGCACTGCACAATATCGCACTTAGTCACTGAGCACCGCACAGGACGTATAACGTCACAATCATCACAGGGGGAATTATATACAGGGATTACGCCACTTCACCACCCCTGTCAAACATACTTAACAAGGGGACGGATCCCGCTGGGGATGCCAATTATGTTACGGCCCTCTCGGGACGTAACGGGGTTCTTACTCTGATGTTGTTAGAGGAAGATATATATCCGTTCCCAAGCCAGTAGTGGCTATCAAGGGATGTGATCCGTGACGCAAGTAACTTAAAGGGAGTAGGGAAAGAAAGTTAAGAACTTAATATTATAATTATCACCATCACCAATTAAATATATATAAAATCAAAGAGTGCACAGGGGGAGTGGTATTAACACTATACAAGGGGATTATTCACAATATAGTCTTCTGCTGAAGACTCTGGATCCAGAAGCTAGGTGCTGAGTTCTCGGTGCTTTCTTCGTGGCCTCACAACGTGTCCTCTGGGAATGCCGAGCCTACCCTGGCCACAGGTCAGCCAAAACACAGGTCCACTGGGGGCACCGCCGTGGAGGCCGTCAATCACAAATCCAGCCGGTCTGCTGGCAGGTTCCGGACCCGCAACGCTGGTCAGGCCACTCCACGGACGATATTAGGGTAAACACCCTAGACAGGAGTCTCGTGTGATATCACAAATCACCCTCCTGTCCTCAATACCCCAGTGGATACTCGTCTCCAACAGTCGGTCCCGGGTAATCCTTTTACCACCACTTCACTGGCAGACTAACACACCACAGTGTTCTTCCGGGGGGCGACTTCACAACGGCTGCAGCAAAGTACAAGGTATGGAGACTGGCTGCCTCGGGTAGACTGACTCAACTCCCAACACAGAGGTCCCAGGTCGACTCTGTAAGCAGACACGTCATCAATAACTGGGACACACTAAGGCACCTCACTTACAGGCTCAGACACAAACGCCCACCTATCCACTCCATAGATGGCGCTGGTGTCTGAGCACCACCTCACCAGAGGTCAGCAGCGGCGGTGTAGAGTGCTGAACGGGACTGGAAACTGGCCCTTGTGGCCGGTATTCGCCGTCCTCACCAGGTGTCGTCGTCCGTTTGGCGGGGGTTTTGGGAGCTGACCCACAGATGGCGTGGTCGTTACTGCTCCGTGCTCGGACGCTGGATCCGGGTTCGTAACAATGACATATATTGGCGACTTGTCACCTCTCCTGACAACTATCTCCTTGTTCTCACGAAGGCTTTTAGCTGCCGCTTTGAGCTCGGGGGACAGCTAGTATGGTGCTTCTGTAATTGCCTGGATTCTTTCCTCCTTCTGCAATAAGTTCTGCTTGTCAGGTATCTTTGGTAGTGACCTTCTTTTATGTCTCGAGGTCGAATATGTCGTCCAACAGAATTTCCAACTCTACTTTCCGGGCCATCTCACTCGGTCTGGACATAACGTGACAGTTTATGCCCAGATTTAGGAGAGTGACTTCAAGGTTCAGGAAGCCATCTCTTGGTCGTGGAATTGCCGAATTAAATTCGTGTTAGAATTATTAATCTTACTTTTTCGGTCATATTTAATAATATATGTCTACAGGAAAGACTGCTACCAAAATATACTAATATATATATATATATATCTATAATATATATATATATATTATATATATATATATATAATATATATATATATATATATATATATATATATATATATATATAATATATATATATATATATATATTAGTATATTTTGGTAGCAGTCTTTCCTGTAGACATATATTATTAAATATGACCGAAAAAGTAAGATTAATAATTCTAACACGAATTTTCTCGACCTTTCTTACATTTCTTTTCACTGTTGATGGTAATTCAAAGATCAATTCTCCAAAATTCATTTTTATTTCTAGTCTGACACGACACTTGAGCGCGTTTCGTAAAACTTAATACATTTTCAAAGACTTTAGTTTACAAACACACAACTGAAACTGAATAGAGCTTACACATCTTCGATTTTATATCTACATTTGGGTGAGGTGGATGAGGTGAAAACAAACTTTCAACAATGGGTATTGAATGGGTATTAAATTCAAACACAAGACAGAACACGAAACAATGGGTATTGAATGGAAGTAATTGTAGAAAGCCTATTGGTCCATATTTCTTGATGCTTCTATATTGGAGCGGAGTCTTGAAGTGGGTAGAATATAGTTGTGCATTAATTGGCTGTTGATTGCTGGTGTTGACTTGTTGATGTGTAGTGCCTCGCAGACGTCGAGCTGCCTGCTATCGCTATATCTATCGACGATTTCTGTGGTGTTTGCTAAGATTTCTCTGGTAGAAATCCTTAGAAATCTAATACTAGATAACAGACTGAACAAAAACCATCTAATTATCGCAAGGGACTTTAATATTGACCTCTGCGGGCCTGAACACCCTACTGCTGTTAGCTTCCTCAACTCTATGAATTCCTGCTTCCTCATACCCTTAATCACTAGACCAACTAGAATCACTGATAGTACTGCTACGACTCTAGATCACATCTGGACCAACATAACCTCTCTGCTTACTTCAGGTATAATCACCGATAGCACTACAGACCATTACCCCACATTTCTCTTAACTAACATTATCAAACCACCTCTTGAGTCAAGGGAGTTAAGCTTTAGGCTGCACAATGAAAGTGCTATAAACAATTTTATAACTGCTGCTGATAATGTCAACTGGGAGTCCGAGTTAGGTAACATAGGGGACATCAACCTAGCAGTGCAATCTTTTCTTCAAAAAACTCTTAGCCTTTATAACACCTACTGTCCTATGCTTACAAAACAAGTCACAAACAAAAGGCTTAACAATCCTTGGCTTACAAAGGGAATACTTAAATCCATTAACAAAAAACACGACCTTGAGAAGAAGTATAGGTTAGGAACCGTCTCCAAAGAATTCTCAAAGAATTGCTCGTTATTGCTATCTAAGATAATTAGACGAGCCAAAACTAAATACTATGAAGATAAATTTACCCAAATAAAGAGCAACGTTAAAAAAACTTGGAGCACAATTTCACAAATATTGGGATCAAAGAAGATTTTTAACAAACCAACACTCCTGTCCAATAACATGGTCAGCTTTCAGCCTCTGATTCTGCTATTGAGTTCAATAGGTTCTTCTCTTCCATTGGGTCATCCCTTGCAAATGATATTCCATCTTCCAGTACTGATGTTAAGGACTATCTTACGGGTAACTATCCACAGTCTCTGTACCTAAAGCCTACTAATTCCACTGTTGTCAATGAGATAATCCTTTCCCTTAAAACCAAGTCTAGTGCCCTCGAGGAGATACCAACTTTAATTTACAAAAAAGCCTCCAGATCTTTAGCCCCTGCTATTGCATTGCTCTTCAACAAGTCACTTGAACTCCAAACCTTTCCAGACATTCTAAAAAAAGCAAGAGTAACCCCTGTCCACAAATGTGGTGATCTCACAGATGTTAACAACTACAGACCTATATCAATCCTGCCTAACTTGTCAAAAATATTTGAAAAACTAATCTACAAGCAGCTTTACTCTTTCCTAGCCAAACACAATATACTTAGCTCTTATGTCAATATGGCTTCAGACCCAAAAAAAGCACTAACGATGCACTTATTAGTATGATTAACTTGACTCACGCAGCTCTTGATAAAAAGGAGTTCCCTGTTGGGTTATTTGTGGACCTGCGTAAGGCTTTTGACACTGTCAACCACCAAAACCTTCTTCTTAAATTACATCATTATGGAGTCAGAGGACACTCCCTGCAATATCTCAAATCTTATCTTACCGACAGGCTCCAATATGTTTCTGTGAATAATACAATTTCTCCCACCCTACCCATCAACATTGGTGTTCCTCAGGGCAGCATACTTGGCCCTCTCCTCTTTCTCATCTACATTAATGACCTTCCAAATGCCTCCCAACACCTCAAACCAATTCTATTTGCTGACGACACATCCTTCATTTACTCCAGTCCTGACCCCCTTGCTCTAAATGCCACAGTAAATACTGAGCTAAATAAAGTCCATCTTTGGCTAACTGCCAACAAACTCACCCTTAACATTGACAAAACGTTTTATAATATGTTTGGCAATAAATCCTCTAATCAAATAAATCTCAAAATAAACAATGCCCAAATTTGTAACAAATTAGATGGCAAATTCCTTGGCATTCTTATCGACCACAAGCTGAATTTCCAGGGACACCTTCTAAATATATCAAAAAAAGTTTCAAAAACTGTTGGCATTCTTTCTAAGATCAGATATTATGTACCCCGCCCTTCCCTGGTGACTCTCTATTACTCCCTCATCTATCCATATCTCAACTATGGTATTTGTGCTTGGGGTTCTACTACCCAAAATCATTTACGTTCTCTAATTACTCAACACAAAGCTGCTATTAGAACAATATCCAACTCTAGCCTCAGACATCACTCGGTACCCCTACTCAAATCACTGAATATGTTAGATATTAAGTCACTGCACATTCTCTCATGTGTATTATACATATATAAAACGCTAAACTGTAATGTCAATCCTGACCTGAAAAGATTCATTGAAGGTTGTAACAGAACCCATGAGCACCACACCAGAAATAAATACAGTTTTGATATTCCTAGAGTACGACTTAATCAAACTAGAAATGCTCTTCAAATCAATGGACCCAGAATGTGGAATGACCTTCCCAACCATGTTAAAGACTGTACCTCTCTCAACCAGTTTAAGATAAAACGAAGCACTACCTAATAAATTCACTGTAACCTACCTTACCCCTCTGTTGTCAACCCATGTCTGTTTTTTTTTCAAAACAACGCTGTTTGAATGTAATTGTCTGTAATAATTTGTAATTGTATTTGTACTGCTTTTTCAGCTATGTTCCCCCTTCGTTTATCTCTATTTTATTTGTTCTCAACACATTTTATTCTTTATACCCATTAGTATTAAGCTTAAGTCATTATTGTTTTTCTTGCCCGAAACGCTTTGCGTAATAGTGGCTTTAGGCATTGTATGTACTAGCTCTATCTATTAATCCAACAAACTTTGTAAAATCTCTTGTATGTATGTACCTTACCTAAATAAACATTTATTTATTTATTTATTTCATTTACAAGAACTCTGTAGGGTAAGGCAGGTCCTAGTCAACAACGGCTTCTCCAATGGTTTCGTGGAAGACATCTTAAGAAGGAAAGTGAAGCGCCATGCAACCTCTGAAGAGACAACTAACACAACACCTATACCCCCTATTAGACTATTTTACAGGAACTTCTTTTCCACAGCCCATAAAACGGAGGAAAGGGTCCTGAAAGATATTGTCAGTAGAAACGTTATCCTTAGATAAAAATCAGAAGATACAACTGACAATTTACTATAAAACCAAAAAAACGGCCAGCCTACTCATGAGAAACTCTCCAGACACAAAGCAGAACGGTTTAAAAGAGACCAA